>NC_091990.1:33834452-34134452 GCF_044704955.1 Pristiophorus japonicus | reverse complement strand
GTCTCAAAGGAGGAAAGAGAGGTAGAGAGGTGGAAAGGGTTAGGCAGGGAATTCCAGATCTTGGGGCCGAGACAGCAGAACGCACAGCCACTGATGGTTGAGCGATTATAATCAGGGATGCTCAAGAGGGCAGAATTAGAAGAGCACAGATATCTCGGGGGGGGGGGGGGGTGGTGGCTTGTGGAGCTGAAGGAGATTACAGAGATAGGGAGGGGTGAGGGCACGGAAGGTTTTGAAAACAAAGATGAGAATTTTGAAATCGAGGTGTTGCTTAACCGGGAGCCAATGTAGGATTCTTCATCGCAGTCAAGGCCACCTATGGGCCAAACGCCCAAGACCCCCACCCCACTGCTGGCCAAGAACGGGGAAACACTCATCAAGGACACCGAGGCAGTCAGGGCCCACTGGAAGGAGCACTTTGAAGATCTCCTCAGTCGAGACTCTGCCTTTGACTCGAGTGTTCTCGACTCCATTCCGCAGCATGCTACCCGCCACCACCTCAGTGAAACCCCAACACTGCACGAGGTAGAAAAAGCCATAAGACAGCTTAAAAACAACAAGGTTACGGGTCGGACGGAATCCCTGCTGAGGCATTGAAGTATGGTGGAGAGGCACAGCTGGCGCGAATACATGATCTCATCTCTCTCATTTGGAGGGGGATCTCAGAGATGCAGTAATTGCAACCATCTTTAAAAAAGGGGACAAGTCTGATTGCGGCAACTACAGAGGAATGTCCCTGCTATCAGCCACTGGGAAAGTTGTCGCTAGAGTCCTCCTCAACCGTCTTCTTCCCGTGGCCGAGGAGCTCCTCCCGGAGTCACAGAGTGGATTTCGTCCCCTACGGGGCACAACGGACATGATTTTCGCAGCGTGACAGCTGCAGGAAAAATGCAGGGAACAGTACAGCCCTTATACATGGTCTTCTTCAACCTTACAAAGGCCTTTGACACTGTCAACCGCGAGGGTCTATGGAGCGTCCTCCTTCGTTTCGGATGCCCCCAAAAATTCGTCACCATCCTCCACAACGACATGCAGGCCGTGATCCTTACCAATTGATCCATCACAGACCCAATCCACGTCCGGACCGGGGTCAAACAGTGCTGTGTCATCGTCCCAACCCTCTTCTCAATCTTTTTCACCGCCATGCCCCACCTCACAGTCAACAAGCTCCCCACTGAAGTGGAACTAAACTACAGAACCAGTGGGAACCTGTTCAACCTGCACTGTCTCCAGGCCAGATCCAAGACCACCCCAACCTCTGTCGTCGAGCTACAGTACGCGGACAACGCCTGCGCCTGCGCACATACAGAGGCTGCACTCCAGGACATAGTCGGCGTATTTACTGAGGCGTATGAAAGCATGGGCCTTACGCTAAACATCCACCAGCCTATCCTCACCGCATAGCACTGCCCCCCAGTCATCAAGATCCAAGGTGTGGCCCTGCACACCGTGGACCACTTCCCATATCTCGGGAGTCTCCTATCAATAAGAGCAGGCATCGACGACGAGATCCAACACCGCCTCCAGTACACCAGTGCAGCCTTTGGCCACCTGAGAAAAAAAGTGTTTGAAGATGAGGCCCTCAAAACTGCCACCAAGTTCATGGTCTACAGGGCCATAGTAATACTTGCCCTCCTGTATGGCTCAGAGACATGGACCATGTACAGTAGATACCTCAAGTTGCTGGAGAAATATAACCAACGATGTCTCCACAAGATCCTACAAATCCCCTGGGAGGACAGGCGCACCAACATCAGCGTTCTCATCCAGGCCAACATCCCCAGCATTGAAGCACTGACCACACTCGATCAGCTCTGCTGGGCAGGCCACATAGTCCGCATGCCAGACACGAGACTCCCAAAGCAAGTGCTCTACTCTGAGCTCCTTCACGGCAAACGAGCCAAAGGTGGGCAGCGGAAACGCTACAAGGACACCCTCAAAGCCTCCTTGATAAAGTGCGACATCCCCACTGACACCTGGGAGTCCCTGGCCAAAGACCGCCCTAAGTGGAGGAAGTGCATCCGAGAGGGTGCTGAGCACCTTGAGTCTCAACGCCGAGAGCATGCAGAAATCAAGTGCAGACAGCGGAAAGGGTGTGCGGCAAACCAGTCCCACCCACCCCTTCCCTCAACGACCATCTGTCCCACCTGTGACAGTGTCTGTGACTCTCGTATTGGACTGTTCAGCCACCAAAGAACTCACCTCAGGAGTGGAAGCAAGTCTTCCTTGATTCCAAGGGACTGCCTATGATGATGATGTAGGTCAATGAGCACAGAGGTGATGCATGAGCGGGATGTTGGAAATAGGCGGTCTTAGTTATACTGTGGATATGTGGTCGAAAGCTATTTCAAGGGCAAATATGACACCAAGGTTGCGAACAGTCTGGTCCAGCCTCAAGAAGCTGGAGATAGGGATGGAGTCAGTGGCTAGGGAACAGAGTTTGCTGCGGGGACCAAAAACAATGGCAATATTTAATTGGGAAGACCATTATTTCAGTCCAAATTGGGCCATCTCAGGTTTATTTTCCACATGCTACTTGTGATGTCTCTTGATACATACAGCTGGTACTCACTTTCTGCTGAAATTATATTATTTGGCATTTTCCTGAGAATGGAGGGCCGAATGCATTAAAGTGAGCTGGTGACATAACATCATGGTGGGTTACCATGGTGAGTCGCCATGGCGAGTTACCATGGCTGATTACCAGGCACTTCCTAATCACTTGTTACGACAAAGCTTTGGTGGAGACCAAGAAGTGATTCAGCTCTTCACTCACTCCAGAAAGTTGCATGTGTGAATCATGGGAACCTAAAGAGTTGGGAAAATTATTTTCAAAAGCAAATTTATGAAACGGAAACCAAAGCCAGACCCGAGGCTCTTTTGCGGCAATAGCTCACACATGCACATACAATGTTCCCCTGCCTCACGTGCCTTGCCTGACTTGTTCCGAGTGTGCGAGCAAACTATAGCAGATGGACTTTAATGTGGGCAAGTGTGTGATCATCCACATTGGACCTAAGAAAGATAAATCAGAGTATTTTCTAACTGGTGAGAAATTAAGATCTGTAGAAGAGCACGAGATTTGAGAGTTCAAGTACACAAATCATTTCAAGCTAGTAGCAAAAAGCAATCAAAAGGGCTAATGGAATGTTGGCCTTTATTCCAATGGGGTTGGATTACAAAGGGGAGGAAGTTATGTTTCAGTTGCACAGAGGTTTGGTCCTGAATTCTATACACTGAGAGTGAATGGGAAGTGTTAGTTACCATGGAAATCTATTCTTGGAGCTATAGCCAAGAAATTACAAACTCAGTGGATGAACAAGTAAATGCCTTCCTCGTACTTTTCTCTGTCTGCTATTATAACACAGACAAAGGAATGTCATACGAATGCACAAAGCATTTACCTGTTAATATTGCGATCAGTAATTTCTAGTTTTATATATATTTTTCTAGATTGACTATGTGTACAAGTTACAGAACTCTCCACTGTCTCTGCAAATCTGGCAAAGCTCTTTTATTAGCCTTGTGGCTGCAATGTGAAGACAGGCTGGTGCCGGCATTTAATGCCAGTTCATTGGATATATTCAAGAGGGAGTTAGATGTGGCCCTTACGGCTAAAGGGATCAAGGGGTATGGAGAGAAAGCAGGAAAGGGATACTGAAGTGAATGATCGGCTATGATCTTATTGAATGGCGGTGCAGGCTCGAAGGGCCCAATGGCCTACTCCTGCACCTATTTTCTATGTTTCTATGTATACTATCTACAGGATAGAAACATAGAAAATAGGTGCAGGAGTAGGCCATTTGGCCCGTCGAGCCTGCACCGCCATTCAATTAGTTCATGGCTGAACATGCAACTTCAGTACCCCATTCCTGCTTTCTCGCCATACCCCTTGATCCCCCTAGTAGTAAGGACTACATCTAACTCCTTTTTGAATATATTTAGTGAATTGGCCTCAACAACTTTCTGTGGTAGAGAATTCCACAGGTTCACCACTCTCTGGGTGAAGAAGTTTCTCCTCATCTCGGTCCTAAATGACTTAAACCTTATCCTGAGACTGGTTCTGGACTTCCCCAACATTGGGAACATTCTTCCTGCATCTAACCTGTCTGAACCCATCAGAATTTTAAATGTTTCTATGAGATCCCCTCTCATTCTTCTGAACTCCAGTGAATACAAGCCCAGTTGATCCAGTTTTTCTTGATATGTCAGTCCCGCCATCCCAGGAATCAGTCTGGTGAACCTTCGCTGCACTCCCTCAATAGCAAGAATGTCCTTCCTCAAGTTAGGAGACCAAAACTGTACACAATACTCCAGGTGTAGCCTCACCAAGGCCCTGTACAACTGTAGTAACACCTCCCTGCTCCTGTACTCAAATCCCTTTGCTGTGAAGGCCAACATGCCATTTGCTTTCTTAACCGCCTGCTGTACCTGCATGCCAACCTTCAATGACTGATGTACCATGACACCCAGGTCTCGTTGCACCTCTCTTTTTCCTAATCTGTCACCATTCAGATAATAGTCTGTCTCTCTGTTTTTACCACCAAAGTGGATAACCTCACATTTATCCACATTATACTTCAGTATGTACTGCAGTAACTCGCCAAGGCTTCTTTTAGCATCTCCCAAACCAGTAACCTCCACCACCAAAAGGACAAGAGCAGCAGGTGCAATGGGAACTCCATCATCTTCAGGTTCCCCTCTAAATCACAAACTTGGTTATATATAGCGCCGCCGCTGAGTCCAAATCCTGGAATTCCTTACCTGACATACTTTGCCGTTGGCATCTTCACCACATGGACTGCAGCGGGGCAAGAAGGAGGCCCATTACCACCTTCTCCCGGTCAACCGGGATGGCCAATAAATGCCGGCCTTACTGGCAATGCCCACATCCCAAAAATGAGTGAAATAAGATGTAATATATTGGACCTGAAATCCTGGTTTCTTCTTCCTGCGGGCTTTCGACTAAAAATAGGACAAAAGATGCACACTTACCTTTTGGTCGAATGCTCACCAGAGATCCTGGACTCGAGGCCTCCTCTTCTTGCGCAACGGAGTGCGTTCACATTGGGCCGTCCGTAGGGGTCACGTGGGCTTGGACACCCAATCTCGGTTAAGGATTTTCTCATTCATAGTAATAGGAGTTTCATAAGTCCGAAACTCCTATTATTATGAATGAGAAATACCCCCAAACACTACATTAAACATTAAAAAAGCACCCCCATAAATACACAATAGAAATTAAAGTTGATAGAAATGTTGTTAAAAAATAAATCTTTGCCGATTTTTTTAAAAAAGTTTTAATTATGGTTTAAAATAAAATTACCTGAGTGGGCAGGGTTTTTAACATAAATATGTATTTTTAAATTTTATTTTAATGTTTTTGATATGTTTTTAAACTCTTACGCTGGTTAAAAAGTCGGCTATGAGCCTGCTTTTACCAGGCGCAAGAGTTTTAAAGACATTTGCAGGGCAAGAGATGGGCAGATAGCCCAATCTTTGCCGTGGGAATGTCTTCGCTCCGAGATGGGTGCGATGTGTCAAGCCAGAAACTTGACAGATCGGAAAAGACGGTTTTCAGTGCATGTGCACTGCGCGCCAAAAAACGGCTTTCCTGATGCCTTCCCGGGTCCGTACACACTCCATACGGACCCGGGGAGGCCGGAATTTCGGAATTTCAGGGCCATTATATGGGAATGTGCATTTGATAGTAGCATACTTATAGTTTGTACTGACTGATGTCATTTGCAACTAGTGTTGGGTTGAACGTGCATTCTGTTTACAATGGTAATGATTTGCCATCCACGATGTAACTGATCTTGAAAGTCTGCAGCAGAGCTCTGCAGCTCACTCACACCAGCACCAGGCCCTACACACTGGAAATCTCTTAAAAGAAAGGGGTGCCACTTTCCGCATGACATCAATGAAGCTCCAAAAGGTTGTACAAAACCTTTGACACCATCCAATAAATTCACACCTTCTGAAAATAGGGAACCCTCAACTCTTCACTGGAGAGTGCGCCAATTCGAGTCACTCCATTTGTGAGATTTCATGTTGCATGTCAGGGACATTTTCAGTGTCCGTTTCCTGTCATGTGTATAATGTATGCACTGGTGAGCATGTGGTTGTGAGCCTGGTGGATGAACTGGTAATGTGTAGTGTGATTGTTAGACCTTTTGCTAATAAACCAACTAGTTCTTAATAGCAAAAGCAAAATACTGCGATTGCTGGAATCTGGAATAAAAACAGAAAATGTTGGAAATCTCAGCGGGTCAAGCAGCATCTGTGGAGAGAAAGCAGCGTTAACGTTTTGGGTCGATGACCCTTCGTCAGAATTAGAGAGTGTTCGGAAAGAAAGCTTCCCTTTTTTGTTCTTTCTTGCCCTCCCCCTTTTAGTGCTTGTTAAGAATGTGTTATTTCCACTCTCCAGTTCTGACGAAGGGTCATCGACCAGGGCATTGGCTCTGCTTTCTCTCCACGGATGCTGCCTGGCCTGCTGAGATTTCCAACATTTTCTGTTTTTATATTAGTTCTTAATAGCAATGTGTTGCTCTGAATTCCTAAGCAAAGAACCCATGAAGCAAATACATTACACCGTGTGGAATCTGTATTTTAATTTGGGGTTGTTTGCAGTCTTTTTGAAAATAGGTTGAATTGCTGAATGAATGATTAACTGGGCAGTGTTATAAATCGTTAACAAATTGTTCATTCCTGCTTGCAAGTAATAAAAATCCTGATCTAAACACAACCCTGATCCAAACATAAAAATTCTTAGCTAACTGGCACTAATTGAGCTGTAGTGTTAGTAAGTGCAGCAACTCCTCTCCAGTGACATTCAATACAATATGAGTGACTATAGGTGCCTTTCCATGTCCTCTTTTATATCATCAGTTTTCTTTTAAGCAGTTTGCAGTCATTCAATCCTTTCACTTCCTATCTGTGAGTGCAGTGTCTGTAGTTTCTCCCCTTCATTTTTTATTCCCAACCCTACCAAAATGATTGTGAAAACTAAAAATTGAAAGATAAGCAAAGTGTCATAGTCAAAACATTAACTTCTTTCTTTTTTCTTTACAAATGCCGATTGATCGATGTATTTCTCGTATGTTCTGTTTTTGATTCAGTGACAGTTTGTTATGAACAGATAAACAAAATACTTAAATCATTCATTATTCACTCCATTATATGTCTGATTCATGAGGATCATGTGCCAAGAAAGTGATAGTTGTTGTAAATGGGTTATAAATATTTAATCTTTATAATGTTTACAATGTTTCCATTGTGGCAGCAGCTGCGCTGTTTGTTTGTCATAAGATGCCTTATGACTTTGTTTTTGTTGAACATAACCCATGCAGTTGGTGCACGAAGTGCCTGCAGTGCATCCAGAGACAGCCATTGCCCAACTTGCATCTGCTTCTCATTGCTGGCCCTTTTATGCTTTGTGATTTTGGTACATGAATGAATGCATGTAAGTGGCTGACTTCTTTAAAGGTGCAGAGGTAAATTCTGAGCACGCAGAGCTCTTCAGCGCAAGATACGTTTTAATTCATAATGCTGGTGTGTCTGGGCGCTGACTGAATTCGTCATGCACGAAGAGGCAATGTCATCAGGAAATTCTGGACTTCGCGTATACAACAGCTGGCCAACATAGTCGGCATCAAAGGGGCAGCAGAGGCACAAGCTTACCGATATTCAAAAAGCTTTTCAATGAACATCCCCTTCATAATAGTCTGAAAATTATTTATTCTATACTTTCATCTCTTCAACAACAACAACAACTTGCATTTATATTGCGCTTTGAACATAATAAAAATGTTCCAAGGCGCTTCACAGGAGCATTAGCAGATAAAATTTGACTGAGATACAGTCATATTTGGACTAAAAGCGTGATAAAAGAGGTAGATTTAAAGAGGTAGATTTAAAGGAAGAAAGAGAAGTAGAGAGATGGAGAGGTTTGGGGAGAAAATTTCAGAGCTTGGGGCCTCGGCAGCTGAAGGCACTACTAGAACTATGATGCACATTGGAACTCCGACACTGATTACTGTTTGCATTCAGTACCTCCAAACCAGTAATTCTACCAATCATTGCTTGCCATTAACAGGGTAGTGACCAATGTGAAGCACATTCAAATTGCCGTTAGCCAAGTGCTGAGCTTTTAACTTCCTTCTCTAGGATAAATGCACGTAGTTCACATAATATTTTACAATTTGCTGAATAAATTGACCCTGGTTGGAATTTGATCAAGTTGTTCTAATGTAATACATCAATACTTTTGAAGCAATTCAAACTTAGCAAAGTTATTAAGTAGATTCCACTGTACACAGGTTTGAACAGATGTGACTAAGCTAGCTGTATTTTAAACCTCATGAATAAAATGGCTGTAACTGAGGGTACTAAGATAGCCATTGGTCTTAACAAATTAATAAATAGCAAGACAGCCTGGCAGTTCTAGAGTGGTGCAGCATCAACCAGAAGGACTGAGGTCGAATACCACCTTTGATAAATATTTATTACTTGGCAACCCTTACTAGACTAGCTTCTTGGCTGGACTGCTCACAATAACTGGGCAAATTAGTTTTAAGGAGGGAGAAATAATTGCCAAGACCAGGCCCAACCTGTAGAAGTGCATCTTTAATTGATGGATGGATGGACAGTGATGATGATGAAATGTTTTAACATCAGCATCAGGATTCTGTTGGTTTTGTTGTCCCACTCTGAAGGGTGAAATGTGGAAGCTAGTGGCAAGGATGGGGGATGGGGAATATTAATGTTAAGATGTGCTACATCATTAATACCTTCCTCCTTAACAGTAAACTCGACGATTTTTCCTTTTGGTGAGCAACCACCTTTTAACCTAATTTTTGCAACCTACAGGTTATCTGATAAAAGAACATTTCATTTTATTTTCCAAACTATTTTACAGATTAGTTTGTAACAGTTTTAAATATACCCTGCATGACACTTAAACACAGCAGAATGATTACGTGTGCCACAATTGATTAATATTTCCAAAAATGATATGTATGCAAGATTTCTCTTTCAATGTTTAAGGTTCATGATACACCAATTTACTAGAATAATTTTGGCAATTGTACTGCAATTCTACCACGTCTCAACCACATACACTGAGGCGTCACTGTAAACACCGAGATCAACAGGTCCTTTCCGGACTCATTAAAACACAGGAGACAAATGTTCATAAATAACTGATTTATTTTAAATACCTTGACAAACTTTGAGCAAAACTTCATATTTGTTGGAGCTCTGCATTGTATTTTTTGACAAACACACACCAGTGAATGGACCTATATACACACACACACTCACACACACATATATATATATCTATAGTCATGAATACATAATAATGGAACACTTTGCTTTTTATTGTATTGCTAATTACACATCAGAAATTTCTATTAATTGCACAAATCATAGTATCTCGGAAAAAAGTTGCAATTTGATTTCTACAAACAGTTAACTAACGTCAAAATAAATCTGCAGTATTTACAGCAGAATAGTTTCTTCTCTCAAATTGTTTGATATTAAACATGGCATTAGCTATTTCACAACAGAGCAATCATGTCTACATGACTTGTATAAAAGTTTTAAACAAGCCAAAAAGTGAAAGGTTACTGTGCTCCAAGTTTGCACAGGGCCAGAGCAGCCCATTTCCTCCTGCGTGCAATACTGTTCCGTCCATAAGAAGGCTTATACAATCTCAGCAATGCAATATTCAACCAATAGGTCATCCTATGCAGTGCAGCTTCAGCTCAGAGCTCACCTACAATGATCCATACTGTAATGTATTGTTCAGTTTATAATGCTGAGCTGCCCTGTGTAATGTGCTGCCCAATGCAGTTTCTGGTGCAGCACAGTGCAGTTTACAAATCTCCCCCTATGTGCAATGACCCCCATAAGACACTGGATACACAGCAATACTTCCATGCATTAACTTTTAAATATAGTGTTAACATTTTTGTTAAAAATTGAGAAGCTGTTACAGTGACTGCAATTTTTCATAGAAACCAGAGTACAATTATTTGAACACACATAATAATGCAATTAGTTTGCAAACAATTAATTACTTTATAACAAAGAATTCCAGGAGAAGTTCATGAAAATAATAAAAATTAAAAAAAATTGTCTCAGCTTACGTGGAGAATATGAATTAAGGAATATTTCATATATCAGCATATTTCTCTAGTTCTATTTATTTTTAAAAATTCACCAAAGCTTAACTAATGAAAAGTGTCTCAATGCTTCAGACACACAAAGATATTGAGTATACACAGGGTTAAATGAACATAAATTGTATCAGGATTCTTGTTAATAAAGCCAATAAAGGCTGGACTGGTGTTGGGATCTGCAACAGTGTTGGCACCAGACACCAGCCAACATCATTGGCTCCTTGCACAAGCTTCATGTTTCTATCAGATAACAATTACAAGTTGAAAATAATAGTTCCGTTCCAGAATTTCTGCATTGAAGTATTATTACCGTAATTTGTTTATTAAGCACTGTGAAGTTCTCAAACAAAAATATATTCTATCACATTTAAATGGACAGAAGATTTGGTTTACATCAAAGAGTATGTTCCATATAATAAAATGTAAAAATAGTATACTAGAATGTGGTAACTGCATAATGTAATAGCATGATATTCTAATATAACCTTCTTGTCTGCAGATAGTCTTCCTGGATCACACAGGAAAGAAACATAATGGTTTTCTTACTTTGAGATAATCACGGGTCCCTGTACAGATCAAGTGATGACCATAACACCGGCTGTTTGACCGGATGTGGCGAGTTACAAAATTAACTTTTTCCCTGCTGTAATTTCCTTAGTTTAATATGTTTTTTTTAAATTGCATGTTAGAATGCATGCTCAGAAACAGGGGGCTGGCAGTTCAAGAAGCTACAAGAAAATGGGAAGTAAATATATCCACTACCCCCGTCAAAAAAAAAATACATTAAATACTTTCCATCTTCGAAAACTGGGTATCTAAGATGAATCAATACTTGTGCCTTGAAGCACACTACCATCACAGTCTGACTTGCTATTAAATCTAATCATCATTCGGTGTACCTACAATAAAGACGGTAATAGTATTTTCTGATATTATAATTATAGATCTATTGTGGTTCTTTTTCAAAATATTTTTTGTCATGCCCAAACAGTTGGATTTTGACACATCGGTTGTCCTATGTTATTGCTCGATGACACCTTGCTTGATGAATTTGAGCAGCTCTTTGCGGTTGTTCAAGATGGTGTCATAGCTCTCCTGCAGCCGGCTTTGATGGTCCATCACTTTCTGCTGGAGATTGCGGATCCAACGCAGCAAGGCCAAGCGCCGGTACATGATCACCTGGGCTTGGTGCTTCTCCTTCTCTTGCTCTTTGAATCTTTGTTTCTCTTGAAGACTCTGGACCGCCTCAAGTATTGAAGGCAGTAAGGAGTCTGCAGCAGGTGGAGTCCCTGGAACGTTTTCAACCTCGGTTTCTGCAGCTCGCTGCCACAGATCAAGATTATCTCTGCTCAGAGTTCCCGTTGCCTCCCAGATGCTTCCTTCGACGCTGTCTGGACTATCAATACTCAGGCAGCTGCTCGAATAGCCATTGTCGTCCGACGGAGAAACAGCAAACTCTTCACAATCCTTAACTGTACCAGGCTTGCTGGTCTGGCCCATCTCAGCTCCTTCTGGTGGGATCCGGACATTCTCGACACAAAGTGGTCTGATTCTGCCCGATTCCAAACTCGGAGATCCTATCACAGGGAAACAACCGCCCATCTCTTTTTCCACTTGTAAATCCGGTTCGCTTTTTAGGTCGAGGCTGTGTCTGAATGTGCTCCCATCCAACTGAAGCTGACCAAAGTTTTCATTCTTGTCGTACAACTCTCCCACAAAGTTGAAATTCTTGTCTTGTTTGACTTCTGTAGCACTGATGGCTTGATTTCGGATTTGAGGGTCAAGTGTCCCATTGCAAAACAGGGAGTTTGAAGACATTTCATGGGGTTTTATCTGCTCAACAGCAAACATACTGGTTTGTTTTTACAAAGCTGAAAAAAATGGTAATTACAGAAAAATTTAATAGGACCACACTATTAAATAACAAATTTACTCCAATCTATGCTAATATTTTGTAACATAGCAAGCTATTGAAACATTAATGACTCATTTAAGAAACATGACACAACAAAAGAAAAGACTTTGGCATTGAAGTAGACTGTAGAAAGCCCAGAGATATCAAGATTTCTAAAAGGCATTTGACTAAATTCTGCAAAAAAGACTACTATTGAAGCTTAATAGCAATTGAAATTTAGAGTAATGTTGGAAATAGATAAGAAAAAGGATAGGAGGCAGCAGATATATGTTAGAGGAAGGGTGTGGGGTTACGGGGGGGCAAAGGAGTTCTGAGTGGGGTGCGCCAAGGTTCAATGCTGAGATCCTTACTGGACCCAGTGTGGCATGACCACAGCACTATTCAGTTTGAGCATGACTTTCTTTGATTCTTATTGTTTTAGCTATTTACCTTAACAGGTCGGATTCAAATCAAAGCACCTTGGTAACATTCATAGTCAATATCAAACTCTGATGGCAGCTCAGGAAGTACAAAACGAGCCAGGCAAACATTTAAGCGGGCAGAACAATGCCAAATGCAATTTAATATGAACAAGTTCAAAGTACTACACATCAGAAAAAAAGGGCAACATAATTACTCCATGGATGGTGCTGAAACAGCAATGGGTGAAGTTGAAAGAGATCTAGGAGTTTTAGACAACTCGATGAGCTAAGAAAGCCTAGATGGCCTTCCTTATTTGTACCCATTTTGATTTAATCATAGGGCCTAAAGGACACATACAAATTCTTTAAGCCCTAAGTAAGGCCAGAGATCAGGAGAATTTTCTTTCAACATAGCCATAGCCATCCATGGAAGAGACTTCCATTAAGAGTAATTAATTCTATTCTTTGTGATTTCGCTAAATATTTCCTCCACCCACTCTTTCCTTCAATCATTGTCTGCCCCACCTGTCACAGAGACTGTAATTCCTGCATTGGACTGTGCAGCACCTGAGTATTACTTTTAGAGTGCAAGCAAGTCTTCCTCGATTTCGAGGGACTGCCTACGATGATGATGAATGTCCTTTGAAGGCAGGTTGTCTGAAACTGCACACAATATTCCAAATATGGGGGCTGAATTTGCGGTTGGAGGCTTCACGTGGGTGGATGCTTCCGACCAGCAAAAGATCTACGTACTTGTCTCGGAAACCATGGAGACTTGCACTCCTGGGCCTGAAGGCATAGGCCTGCATAGAGGCCCACGTCTCCCAGGGGCACAAGTGGTTCGCAAGCGCCCCTGGGATCACATGAGCTGGCCCAACCAATCAAAGAAGGAAATCCCCATTCATGCTTATGGGGGTTCCGTATATACGGAATTCCCATATGTATGAATGGGAATACCCCTTAAAATACCTCTAGACAGCAAGTAAATAAAAAAGAAACAGTTAAAATTAATTAAAATAGCATTAAATTAACTATTTAAAAGAAAAATGTAATTTTTTGAAAAATAAATGTACATGTTTTGACAAGGCTGAAAATAAACTTACCTTATTGTACAGGAATTTTAATGTTTTAATGTTTAAATAATTGATAACATTTTATTTTTATGTTTTTATAAACTCTTACGTTGGTAAAAGCAGGCCTTAGTAAGAATTTAATGGGCACTCACTGGGCAGAGGTTGGGCAAATAGCCCAACCCTCCGCCTGTGGATGCCGTTTTCCTGGGGAATGCGTGCGATCTGTGAAGAGAATTCTGGGTTCAGGCGCATGCGCTGCACATGCCTAAACCATGAGCTTGCGTGGCCCCTATGGGCACCTCATGCCCATTGGGGATGCAAATGACATCCCAATGGTCTTTTCATTGAATTGTTTTAGGTTAAAATAACCTGTGTTGACTTTTCAGCAAATGCGCTCAAAACACATCTCAGTGCTTGATTAACCTTCACAACTTCATTCTTACTATGAACGGTCATTAATTATATCCAGTTTGTCCTACTTTGCCAACAACGCCCATCCACTGTGTAGGTTTCGAACTTGCTGAACCAATCGGCATTATCTACAATAAATTCCATTTAACATTCTTAAACGGTCTATTTAAATTTATCTCGGTCCCTTTAAAGCCATTAATATTGGCTGCACTGGTCACCTAGCTGCAATTTGATGTCATCAGCAAATTTATGAGTGTTATTAGAAGTGCCCTTCAACGTATTGTTCATCAGTAGCATCATCAGCAAGCAGACTGTTACAGCACTCCAGGCTCAGTACTCCAAGCACCTTCTGCCTATTGCCAGGCCAATGTTCAATCTAGCCAGTTCATTTGTAATTTATTCCCTGCACCTTAATCTTTTCAAAAGTCTTAGGCCTTCATCAAATACCCTCAGAAAATCCAACTTAATGGCCTCATCCACTATTTTAATTATCACATTAAAGAAAGGCAAATAAGTCAGGCTTCAAAAGGTACCTTGAGTAGCCCTTGTATCTTAAATGAATACTGATTCCATCCATAAAATACTGGAGGATCGCCACATTACTCCTTTAGACTAACTGGACTATAATTTCCTGATTGTTATGTTTTTCCTTTTTGAATGCATTTACGAGTGTCATCTGTGCTCCAATCATGTTATACCTGTGGCAAGAATAGGAATTTTTGCCTTTTGTTTTATATAGCTACAAATAGCTAGGGTCCAAAATGGAAGCTTTGCTAGATACAGAATGGAAGTCAGACCGTGAGAGAGGGAAATGCTTTTTCAGTTAAGATAAAGTTACTTTGATGCTGGGGCAGTATGCTTAAAAAGTTAGTGCATGTAGTATTTTGTCAAATTGAAATGTAATTTCTGAAAAGATGTCAAAGCAAGCAGCGTGTTATGATAAAGAAACTGACAGCTACAAGCCATTATCGCTTGTGTGAAGGCTGCCAACATTTTGTTTGTTTGGCTACTTCAAAAGAAATGGCTTTACATGAAAGAAGTTCCACAAGATAAATATCCCAGTTCTAGCTGTGAGTCTTCAGTTCTGGGTACAGACATTCCAAGCTCCATGGGCACGTGTGGCTCATATATTCTACATGTAAATTCTTCTCTTGAACGACTGCGACTGTGGACCAAGGAAATCGATATGGCTGATTTGTCCAAAGGAACTGTTACTCTCTAAGCATCTGTAAAATGGCAGCTTTCAGAAAAGGCCGCATTAACTCCTTTGTGGGCTGATCCAGTTTTCTCAGAAGTAGTTTTCGGTGATCTTTTAATTTCCTTGTGGGTCAATTATTTCAAAGTAAATCTAGAATTAATTTAGGATGAGACGTTAAACCGAGACCCTGCCTGTCCTCTCATATGGGCAAAACATCCCACGGCACTATTCCACGAAAAGCAGGGAGTTCTCTTGGTGTCCTGGCCAAAATTTAACCTGAACAAACCCCACAAAGTTTCTGGTCATTTATCTCATTAATGCTTGTGGGACCATGCTGTATGCAAGTTGGCAGCTGTGTATCCCCACATTACAATGGTAACTACACTTTGCAAATATTTCATTGTCTTTGAAGCACTTTAGGACATCCTGAGGTTGTGAAAGGCACTACATAAATGCAAGTTCTTTCTTTTCTTTCAATTGTAGTTTAGCCTCTACAAAGTGGCAATACCTTTCCTTCTTCCAAGGTGATAGATGACAATGTGTGATTCATCCGGTGACCTTAATCGGGATTAGTTCTTAGACCTGGTTTCCATGGACCCAAATCAGGCAGAGAATTAAGATGCAGATTTCAGCTCATAAGAAACTCTACCCATGAAACTATCACCAAGCCAATTACACTACTAAAGGTGTTGGATAAAGACTGGAGTGTAGCAATAGCATTTAAGACTTGAAAAAGAAACTGTTCAATCAGTTAGGGAATTTATTACAAAATAGAATTCCAATTATTTTAGGTGTCATGAAATAACTTAATAGAAGCGTCATTTAATTCCTTGTACAAGCATTGCCAGCATACACCTGTGGTCACACAATGATGACCACATTATTGCCTGAAGATATGACCTATATTTCAGGTAACTCAAGCCAATGCTTTTAGCTCGGGGTGCAGCATAGAACGAGCGTTCATTCACTGATGTACTTTCTGCCTCCAAAAGCCAAGGGAAAGCACAATTAAAAAAAAGCTAAGTAAGATACACTGAGTGCAACATTACATAGGTCTTCTTGCAACCTGCCGATGTGCCATGGTAACAGTGCTTGTTTTGCTTGGACCCAGTGAGGTACCATAGTAACACAATGTGTCTAATTACCTCACCGGGCACTAACGCATACTGCCTTCATACTGCGAGGATAAAATTAAAATATCACCTGTAAGAAGTTTACAACGGTTGAAACAAATTGCTCAAGGCTATACATCAAATACCGCACATTTGTGGGATACGGAACAATTCATTTTTGTTGTTCACGGGGTATATGAGCAGCTCAGTTGTCAATTATTTTCTGTCTCTTACCAGATGACCATGTAGCACCTGCATCACTATCAACACCAATTAGAGAACAAGGAAATACAAGATATAAAGTTGCGGTGATTGAATGTGAAGTACTAAGTGATTCTAATTCCCATGCTGAGAACTGGGTATATAACATGTGGTACCTTTTTTTATGTAAAGCTATTTCTTTTGAAACCAAGAAATTTAACGCAAATATCTGCTCTTTTGATCAATATTTTTGTATTCTTGTAACAATTCTCAGAAATAGTCAGAGAGTGAAGGAACTGTACTCAACAATGACTTGCGAGGTTTCTTTTATTCAGGTAGTCAAGAGCAGTCCCAGAGCACTGATCCCAGGGGCCATTTTCATGATTTATGTCATATTTTATTTGTCTTCAATTTTTATTCATTTTATTAATTTGTCTCATTAAACCAGCTGCACTGTAGTTTAGATAAAAGTGGTTGGCAATTATTTTGTGGTAACGGTTAGTCACATTTTTCTCTTTTTTTCAAAACAAAAATGGGTTGAACGCACATTGTTTATTGACTTTTACAACCAGCAAATAAATTGGTAGGTGCGGGAAATTTTACAATGGACAGTGTCAAGCAAAGTTGCTTTCATTGCTGGTCCTTATAGACTTTATCATGAAAAGGCGTGACGTGACCCCTTTGACCTCGGAGAAAGGTCCATAAACATGCTCAAGAGGCAGCTTGTACGCCAATACAACACAGACAGTGTTGCCTCTGTTAGCTATGGAGAGATCCTGGAAGGAAGTCTGGAAGAGGCTCCACACAACGCAAGAAAGAGCAACATGGCAAGGCAACAATATTATAAAGTAGCAGTACAGGATTGATAGGGAGGCGAAGGAAAGTTGGGGTTACCAAGGCAGCTGATTTTCTTGCCATACATCACTGCCTGAGGTAGTATGTGCTATGAATGGCGCACTCCCTATGACCCCCGAGTCCCTGCCAACCTCGATAACTTGCACTATAAGATATGGTCATTGTACACAGGCTGTGTGCCCGAAAACTCCTTTCAGCTGAGTAATGCCAGACCTGATTTGGAGTTGAGTACTCAACTTTTCAATTTTCCCCTGCCCCACTTAAATCTGTTAGGAGTTTCTTATAAATGACCTTCGACAAGGCTTTATGGAGGTAAAGAGCTTCTTTTTTTTTCCTACTTGCTAATTTTCGGATGGAAGCACTCCTCAAAGTCGTGGTACAAACTGCTTTCATAAACATCTCATAAATATTAACGCACAAAGGAAAACACGGCCCCAGGTCTTTTCAGATATGCCTACAGAATTAATTGTGACACTTACTTTCTGAAATTCAGAGACGAGCATTACCCTTCCAGGAAATAAAAAAAACACAGGATCACAACATTGTGAAACGAGTGATACAAAGCAAATTTATCTGGCTTGATTAACCACATTTCCATTTACTATCTTCTGGCATCAATATATGGAAAAGCTGTTGTAAAATGAGGAAATAGTGTGAGAAAAAAACTCGAGTTCAAATTAAATGACTGATGTGGCATCACCTCAAAACATCATTAAAACTATTTTTAATGTGAACACTTAAAAAGGTAAGCAGGGAAGTGAAAAGCAGCTCAGTAAAATGACTGCGGGTTATAACAGCCTGATATTCTTAGCATTTTTTTCGCATCAGTAATTTATTTGCAGTGTGAAGAGCTGAAAAGGCTGGCAATACAATGGGAGAGGCTAACATATCATGTTATATACCAACATGTTTCCGCGCATATTGCCTCATAGTGATGTGCCTCTGCATCTTTCTGCAACTCTAATAACAAGGACAATATTGAGGATTTCTAGTGGTTTTAAGTTCAGTCATGCATTTCTTATAATGCAAGTGCTGAAATCCATACACTAATTTAAGACAAGATCTATACTCGTGATCCTTTCATTCCAATGGGATAGTTGTACATAAATTACCCAACCATTATCTATTCAATTGTTGAAATTTAAACATGGGACAGTGCAGCTACTTCATGGTGCAGGCCAGGGAGCGGAAGAAGCAGTGTGACAGCCTAGCCCAGCAGTCTGAGCAACCCCCGGCCTGCGAGCAATATCGGAGCAGGCCGGGGAGCGGAAGGAGCAGCACGTGCTGGAGCAGGAGAGCAATGGCAGTGACGAGTGATGTCATCAAGGTCCAGGTCAGTGATTGGAGCGTGGGCAGGTACTGCAGGAGCAGCAAGGTCAGGGCGAAGGAGTGGCGAGAGATTGTAGAGAGATGTGATCGGGGCCCAGGAGAGGCACGAATTTGGGGCTCGGAGGAGGCAGGGGCCCAGGGGCAGCGCGGGCCAGCCTACACTGCGATATGTGCGCGCACTGGGTCCGTGCAGCAGAGTACGTCTTGGTTAATCCTTGCTACTGGACCAAGACCTAGCTCGGTCAAGCCCGAGTGGTGGCTGGTGTGCAACATGTTAAAAAAAATCCAAGCACAGGCATCTTCCACCCTTCAAGATTTAGTTCGGACCTGGAATTTTGGATCCACCATTGAAACACCTGTGAATTTTTTGACGTAAAGCAAGTCATCCTCGATTCGAGGGACTGCCTATGATGATTCATTGACTTGTAGACTTTATCTTGAAAAGGTGTGACGTGACCCTTTTGACCTGGGAGAAAGGCAGACTTGAGTTTCTTGTTAGAAAATTCATCTTTTCTGACACTTTTCATTTTAATGATCTAAAAGGTAAGTGTAAATGAAAGGTTCAATTATACCCAATAATGTGAACGGCGACCTAATAGGTCTTTAAAATTCCAAAACGTTTTGATAGAGTGGATGCAGAGAATGTTTCCACTTGTGGGGAAGAGCATACCTAGAGGCCATCAACATAAGATAGTCACCAAGAAATCCAATCAGGAATTTAGAAGAAACTTCTTTACCCAGAGAGTGGTGAGAATGTGGAACTCGCTATTACAGGGAGTGGTTGAAGCGAAGAGTATAGATGCATTTAATCGGAGGCTAGACAAGCATACGAGGGAGAAGGGAATAGAAGGTTTTGCTGATAGATTTAGATGAGGAAAGACAGGAGGCTTAAGTGGAGCATAAACGCTGGCATTGATTGGTTGGGCCGAATGGCCTGTTTCTGTGCCATATATCCTTTGTAACCCTATATGTTTTGCAACTTCCTACTTTGAATGTATTTTCTCCCTCTCTTTGGATCACTTTAGCACCATTCATCATTTGCCAAGTGAGAGGGTGGGTAACCAATTGCACTCAGATTTCTCCCAATGCTGCACTTGAAGTAACCAGACAATAGGTGGTGTATGACTGCGAACTACAGTAACTTAGCTGCTGACTTTTCTCCTCTTTCCTGTGGGGAAGCACCTACCATTAATGTGGAGGCACAAACCCACATCTTACATCTCTGTAGCCCAGTGCATTGAAGCACCAGCAGATGCAGCAACCCCACTGTGCTTTAAGGGGATTTGTATCTTCAATGACTATTAGTCACAGGAACACCGGGCAGAATGATTAGACAAGTCCAAATGACACAGCTGAAGATTCAAATGCAAATTCTCAGCGAGTATACCTGGGTTTTAAAATCTTGCCAAATCACAGGATCAATATTGAACTCATGGAGCTAATAACTCTCAGTTAACCTGTCTCAGCTCTTCTAATTCTTCACAATTCTGTGCACACCACTTTTGCTCAAGTCACAAAGTTTCTCATCAAGAGTTTAAAAAATAAATAAAAGCAGTATAATGGCAATGTTTTTAAATGGAGAATACATGTCAGATCCAACCAAAAGACATGTTAAGTGACAAAGTCAACTGTGCGTTATGAAGTCAGGTCCAATAAATGGATACATATTATTTCCACTGAATCCCGATATATTTTCAGTCCATATTACTGGCACACCAGAAATAGTAACTTTAAAATGGTTATAGAAAATATAAAGTGAGGCAGGCTTACCACAAAGGTGATGAATTGATCACTGGTATCAGGATTTGTGATCACTGGTAAGATGTCATAGAAGATGCAATGCCTCAGAAGTCAGCAAAACAGTGTAGAAACTGTTTGTCTTACTCCTAATTTGTCAAACATGAGGCATTAGCACGGTCAGCCTGGTCCCATGACTATGTAATGTATTGTATAGTAAAGCTAAGATGGTGGTGTGCTGTCCAGCAAGATAACACAAAAGGATAGTATGCAGGTACAGCAAGTGATCAGGAAGGCCAATGGAATCTTGGCCTTTATTGCAAAGGAGATGGAATATAAAAGCATGGAAGTCTTGTCACAGCTGTGCAGGGTATTGATGAGGCCACACCTGGAATACTGTGTGCAGATTTGGTTTCCATATTTACGAAAGGATATACTTGCTGTGGAGGCAGTTCAGAGAAGGTTCACTAGGTTGATCCCGGGGATGAGTGGGTTGACTTATGAGGAAAGGTTGAGTAGGTTGGGCCTCTACTCATTGGAATTCAGAATGAGGTGTGATCTTATAGAAACATATAAGATTATGAGGGGGCTTGACAAGGTGGATGCAGAGAGGATGTTTCCACTGGTGGGGGAGACTAGAACTAGAGGGCATGATCTTAGGATAAGGGACCACCCAGTTAGAACTGAGATGAGGAGAAATTTCTTCTCTGAGGGTTGTGAATCTGTGGAATTCGCTGCCTCAGAGAGCTGTGGAAGCTGGGACATTAAATAAATTTAAGACAGAAAGAGACAGTTTCTTAAACGATAAGGGGATAAGGGGTTATGGGGAGCGGGCAGGGAAGTGGAGCTGAGTCCATGATCAGATCAGCCATGATCTTATTGAATGGCGGAGCAGGCTCGAGGGGCCTTATGGCCTACTCCTGCCCCTATTTCTTATGTTCTTATGTTCTTATAAAGCTCCATTTCTCTGTTCAAATATTTTACATTCGTTTACTAAAAATGTTTCTGGGGTAAATATTTTGTGCTCATCAAGGTGAGGAATGAGGAGTGGAAAACACTTCCATTTTTGCACCAGCATCAGCACTGTGCTGATCCGTTGCACCACCACTCGATGCGTTTACATTTATCTATCACGTTTTTGTACCGGTCCCTGTGTTTTAAATTTATGTATAGAAGTGTGCTAATAAAAAAACTCACTCAGATTTTAATTCTGATTTATTTTTCTGCCGCTATTTGAGAAGTTTAAGCAGTCAGCAAGTTGCATTATACCTAAAAACTGTTGTGTGAAAATGTTGTCTCATGAATGTCCTCCCATGGGCTGAACAATGAGCCCTTGGCATAGATTCTACTCCTTCAACAAAACCACAATTGACTTGTGGTCGTGATTATCAATATTTAAGATAGTTTTCCAATAAATATATTTATGAGATTTCAGCACAGGAAAATAAACTAAAACACAGGCAGAGGGAGAGGCCATCTTCTACTGCTGAACTCACAACGAGAAAATAGGTACAGCTAAAAAAAAATACAAAGTTATTTTCATTTAAGTAAAGTTTCAATAAACCTTAGTTCTGTTGAGTTGGTTGCATTCTTACCTATTGGCTATAGAATTTGAGGTTTTGTTTTAAAAATATCAGGCTGATGTTTATGAAGTAAAGAGGTAAGGATGACTTTGCGGTTACCTCCTGTGGTCTAAAGAAAAGCAAAATACTGCTGATGCTGGAAATCTGAAATAAAAACAGAAAATGCTGGAAATACTCAGCAGGTCAGGCAGCATTTGTGGAGCGAGAAAGAGAGTTAATGTTTAAGGCCGATGATCTTTCGTCAGAACTAGAAAAAGTTAGAGATGTAACAGGCTTTTAAGCAAGTGTAGGGGCAGGAGAGGAAAGCCATTTCCATTTACACTCTATCTATGCTTGTCTTTTGTTTCTTAACTTGCCCCATTACCATCTCATTTTGCCTTGCACCATCATCCCTTTTGTCTCTTAATCTCTTCTACCTTCCATCCTATCACGGACCTTCAGACCTTCCCTTTTGTTCTTTCCTCCCCTCCCTGAGTGAGGATAAACAGCTCATTACTTTAAAAATAGTAAAAAGTACTTCCTTCTCCCATACAGCTGGAGTTTATGTCCTCAGCTGAGAAGGAGCACAGTTGCCAATTTCCCAGACATTTGTTAGGTCGGAGTTAGCAGAAAATATTGACCTTTTTTCCCCCCAAGCTGCTCACATATCCACACTCAGCTAGTGTCTTACTTCCCTGTCTACTGGCAGACTGACAGTTATCTGCCATTAAGGATTTGCTACTGGCTGGAAATTATCAGCAGCAAACACTGCTTCCACTGCCAGCCATAAGGTCACATGTTCCATCTTAGAAACTTGCTTGGATAGATCTGGAAACTCCCAGCTTCAAACCCCTGTCTCGCAAGAGTTAGCTGGTCACAGCCAAATTGGTGGTGGGGCTGCCAAGTATACTGCAACCTCAGCAGGAAAGTGCTCATATTGATAACTTGGTTGTGATGCTCCACTGTGAAGGGTCATACTTGAACAATGACCAATTGGACAAGGTACAAAATGGCAGTTGACACCCATAGGATTGTTCACCATAAAGGGAGAGGAGGAAGACGAAAAGCTGGCGCGGAAGATTGGTGGGAACAAACAATCCTTGGCAGCAGCCAATTAAAACCAATTAAAATACACCAGAACCAATAATGCCTGCAGGAAAATCCTGGCACACAATACTAAAATAATTCAAGATAAAAGACCTATGACATCACCATATTTGCTTTCTGTAGATGATTGCATTATTCTAACCTTTCTCTCACTCGCTAAAGTCATTTGACTTTACAACAGAAAGTGCTGAAATATTGGACAGCGACAATCTCTCAAACACTGTGGTCAACATATTTGGCCGTAAATTGCAGCCTCTCCGGGTGCGTATGATGTGCGCACGCGCCTGAAGAGGCCTCGCAAGTTCCAGTTCTTGGTGCGCGATGTGCAAGTGTCAAGAGCCGGCATTTGTGAACTGTCAAAATGTCTTTTGACTGATCGCACGCATCCCCGGGATAAGGACATTCACGTGCAGAGATTTGGGCTATTTGCCCAACTCCTGCCCAGCAAATATCCTTCAAACTCTTACATTACAACAGTGACTGCACTCCAAAAGTGCTTCATTGGCTATAAAGGGCTTTGAGTTCTCCGGTGGTCATGAAAGGCACTATATAAATGCAAGCCTATCTTTCTTTCTTTCTTACGCCGAGTTTTAAAAGATAGAAAAATGAAATGTTATCACTAATTTTTATATTAAAAGCCCTGTCCATAAGGCAAGTTTATTTTTACCCCTATTAAAACATATTAAAATAAAATTTCTCCTGAAACATTTAATTCAATTTCAATTAATTTTAAATATATGAGGTGTTTTTTTAAAATTTATTGTGTTGTATTTCTGTGTTTTTGGGGGTGATTCTCATTGACAGTAATGGAGCTCATACAAATGGAGCTCTCATTATTATCGATGAGAATACTCCATGTCCATTGGTGGTCCAGGCCCATGTGATCCCAGATTGTGCTTATGTTCCTGGGATGAGTGTGCCCATACACTGGGCTGTGAATGGACCGTAAGTATACGTTCCTCTGGGACCACCAGGTACTTGCGGAAAAAAAATTTTTGGTTGGAGGCATCCGCCCGCAGGAAGCCTCCAACCACAATTTCTGGGCCATTTACAAATACACATTTGTTGTCCCAAATGTTACTTTTCTGTTTGTTTAAATTTAGATTTTTTTTTATGGTGTTTTGTTGTCCTCTGGAGCGGAGGAAGATTAGCAATGGAGCACCTTCCCACTTTAGACACTCGGATGGGATTTCCCTCTTATGCGCTTACCCTATTAAAATCAACGGTAGGAATATCATGGGCTGGGGGAGGGGGGGGGCGGTTCCAGGAGCTGAAAATCCCAGTCCCAGTTTCAGCATTGAACAGTAAGGATGAACTGCAGAGTGAGGTCATTTTCTCCAGCATTGAATTTTAAACCCTTAGCTGCCAGTGTGAATTATGTCAATTTCCCACACCAGCTATCCTTCTGGCATCTCGACACGATTGGCGGATTTGTGTCAATCTGTCATCAGCTTTGTGCTGGGGGCCCATTTGTAGTCACCAGAGAGCTTCATCTCAGTAGTCTGGGCTGGATGAGTATCATTTTCTATATCTAAGCTAAATAAAAGGTTGCTCCAAGAATCCACTGTTTAGATCTCTCCAAAAAACTAAACATTCATTTGCCCGAATATTGCTTTCCAGTCAAATTCGGCCATTACAAGCTGACCTTTGTGGTGATTTCAAAAGCCGTTTATCCAGGTATTTTATTTTTCATGCTGATTTAAAAGTGTAATCATTATGAAGCTTCACATACAGTAATTCTGCCGAACTAAGTTACTCTGCTCCATTTAAATTAAGTTCAACTGTTAGATGCCCACTGCCCAGCACATCACAATCCCCAAGGAATTCCACTCCCATTTCTCTTTAACCAATTTATATTCTCCTTATCTCTCCATACGTATTCACCAGCAGCTGTAAAACCGTATAGTTCCAGCTTCGTGAATAGCTCCAGCAGCATCAGTAACTATCACCCCCACCCTGCCCTTCTCCTTCAGTAACGATCCCCCCCAACCTCCCCTCCTCCTTCAGTAGCTGTCCCTCCCACCCTCCCCGTCTCCATCAGTAACTGTCCCTCCTCTTCTCCTTCACTAACTGAGCTGATAAGAGAGAACCATCATGTATATGTAAGGGGTAAATCATATCTAATGAACCTAGTTGAATTTTTAGTGGAGTTAACTAATGTGTGGTAGATAAGGGAGTATCTATGGATGTTATTTATATGGATTTCCAGAAGGCATTTGACAAGGTTCCATGTAAGAGACTGTTAACAAAAATGAAAACGCATAGAATTGGAGGCAATCCATTAGCTTGGACAGGGAATTGGTTAGGAGGTAGAAGAGAGTAGGGAAAATGGGTGTGTATTCAAATTGTAGGATGTTACTAGTGGCATCCCCCAGGGATCTGAACTGGGGCCATAGCTTTTTACTATTGTTATAAATGACTTGGATGTAGGAATAGAGAGACGAATATCTAAGTTTGCTGACGACACTAAGTTAGGAGGCACAGTAAATAGTGTAGATGGGAGCAGAAAGTCGCAAAGGGACATTGATCGATCAAGTGAGTGGGCAGAACTGTGGCAGATGGAGTTCAATGTGGAACAGTGTGAGGTCATGCACTTTGGACCTAAGAACGATAGATCAAGTTATTTTCTAAATGACAAGAAGCTAGGAACTGTGGAGGAAAAGAGAGATTTAGGGATCCAAATATAGAAATCATTAAATGCTAGGGGACAGGTACAAAATATAATTAAAAAGGCTAATGGAATGTTGCCCTTTATCTCAAGAGTGCTAGAATACAAAGAGGTGGAAATTATGTTACAGCTGTATAGAGCTCTGGTTAGGCCCCATCTGGAGTAATGCGTTCAGCTCTGTGTTCCGCACCTCAGGAAGGATATTTTGCCCTTGGACGCAAGAACATAAGAAATAGGAGTAAGAGTAGGCCCTACGGCCCTTCAAGCCTGTTCTGCCATTCAGTAAGATTATGGCTGATCATCGACCTCAACCACACCTTCCCGCCCGATCTCCATATCCCTTGATTCCCCTAGACCGCAAAAATCTATCGATCTCAGCCTGGAATATATTCAGAGACTCTGAATCCACAGCCCTGTGGGGCAGAGAATTCCAAAGATTCACTACCCTCTAAGTTAAGAAATTCCTCCTCATCTCTGTCTTAAATGGCCTACCACTTATCCTGAGACTGTGCCCCTAGTTCTAGACACTCCAGCCAGGGTAAATAACCTCTCGGCATCTACCCTGTCAATCTCTTTCAGAATCTTGTATGTTTCAATGAGACACCTCTCATTCTTCTAAACTCCAGAGAGTATAGGCCCATTTTACACAATCTCTCATCATAAGACAGCCCTCTCATTCCAGGAATCAATCCAGTGAACCATTGTTGCACTGCCTCCAAGGCAAGTATATCCTTCCTTAGATAAGGAGACCAAAACTGTGCACAGTATTCCAGATGTGGTCTCAACAAGGCCCTATACAATTGTAGCAAGACTTCCTTACTCTTATACTCTAACCCCCTTGCAATAAAGGACAACATGTCATTTGCCTTCCTTATTGCTTGCTGTATCTGCATGCTAGCTTTCTGTATTTCTTGCACAAGGACACCCAAATCTCGCTGAACACTAACATTTAAAAGTTTTCCACCATTTAAAAAATATTCTGTTTTTTTATTCTTCCTAACAAAGTGAATAACCTCACATTTCCTGACATAATACTCCACCTGCCACCTTACTGCCCACTCACTTAGTCTACCTATATCTCTTTGCAGACGCCTTGTGTTCTCCTCACAGCTTACTGTCCCACCTAGCTTTGTATCGTCAACAAACTTAGATACTTGACACTCGGTGCCTTCATCTAGGTCATTAATATAGATTGTAAATAGCTGAGGTCCCAGCACTGACCCTTGCGGCACCCCACTAGTTACAACCTGCCAACCTGAAAAAGACCCGTTTATCCCTACTCTCTTTTCTATCCGTTAACCAATCCTCTATCCATGTTATTACCTCTAATCCCATGAGCCCTTATCTTGTGTAATAATCTTTATGTGGCACCTTATCGAATGCCTTTGGGAAATCCAAATACACTGGTTTCCCTTTATCTACCCTGCTAGTTACATCCTCAAAAAAATTCTAATAAATTTGTCAAATACAATTTCCCTTTCATAAAACCATGTTGACTCTGCCTAATCATGTTATGATTTTCTAAGTGCCCTGATACAATTTCCTTAACAATGGATTCCAGCATTTTCCTGATAACTGATGTCAGGCTAACTGGCCTGTAGTTCCCTGTTTCCTCTCTCCCTCCTTTTTTGAATAGCAGTGTTACATTTTCTATCTTCCAATCTGCTGGGACCATTCTAGAATCGAGGGAATTTTGAAAGAACAAAACCAATCCATCCACTATCTCTGGAGCCACGTCTTCCAGAATCCTAGAACGTAGACCATCAGGTCCAGAGGATTTGGCACCTTTTAGTCCCATTAGTTTCTCTAGTACTTTTTCTCTACTTATATGAATTTCATTAAGTTCCTCACCCTCATTAGATCCTTGGTTCCCCACCATGTTAGGTATGCTTTTTGCATTTTGTACAAGGTACAGAATATTTGTTTAAAGTTTCTGTCATTTCCTTATTCCCCATAATAATTTCTCCTGCCTCAGTCTCTAAGGGACCAATGCTTACTTTTGCTACTCTCTTCCTCTTTATATAATCGTAGAAGCTCTTACAATCTGTTTTTATATTTATTGCTAGTTTTCTCACATATTTTATTTTTTCCCTTTTTATCAATTTTTTGGTCATACTTTGCTGGTTTCTGAAACTCTCCCAATCCTCAGGCTTACTACTATTCTTCACAACATTATAAGTTTCTTCTTTCAATCTAATGCTATCTTTAACTTCTTTAGTTAGCCATGGATGGATAATTTTCCTGTGGAGTTTTTGTTTCTCAATGGAATGTAATTTTGTTGAGAATTATGAAATATTTCTTTAAATACTAGCCACTACTTATCTTCTGCCATACCTTTTAATCTATTTTTCCATTCGACCTTAACCAACTTGCCCTTCATACTTATTAACTGGCTTTAAGACTCTAATTTTGGACTTAGGAAAGTCACTTTCAAACGTAATGTGAAATTCTATTGTATTATGATCACTCTGCCCCAGAGGATCCTTTACTATGAGATTGCTAACTAACCCTTTCTCATTACACAAAGATCTAAAATTACCTGTCCCTGGTTGATTCCATGAAGTATTGTTCTAGGAAACTGTACCAAATGCAGTCCATGAACTCGTCCTCCAGACTACCTTTGGCAATTTGATATATCCAGACTATATGAAGATTAAAGTCCCCCACAATTATTGTTACAAGCTCCTATTATTTCTTGATTTAATATTCTGCCCAACAGTATAGCTACTGTTAGGGGGCCTATATACAACTTCCACAAGTGTTTTCTGCCCCATATTATTCCTTATCTCCTCCCATACTGATTCTACTTCCTGACCTTCCGAGCCAAGATCCTTTCTCTCCACTGTCCTTATGTCATCCTTTATCATCAGGGCTAGGGCTACATCCCCTCCCTTCCTTTACCATTCTGCCTGTCTTTTTGAAATGTCAAGTATCCTGGAACATTTAGTTCCCAACCTTGGTTGCCTTGCAACCACATCTCTGTAATGGCTATTAGATCAAACCCATTTATCTCAATTTGTGTCACAAGTTCATCAAGATAAAGAGCTTTTAATTTAATTGTGTTACTATTATTCCCTGCTTTGACCTTGGAGAGGATGCAGTGCAGATTCTCCAGAATAATACCTGGGCTAAAAGGGTTAAATTATGAGGACAGGTTGCATAGACTAGGCTTGTATTCCTTGAATATAGAAGATTGAGGGGTGATCTAATTGAAGTGTTTATGATGATTAAGGATATGATGGGGTAGGCAGAGGGAGAAACTATTTCCTCTAGTGAGAGAGTCCAGAACACGGGGGCATAAACTTAAAATTGGAACTAGGCTATTCAAGGCTAATGCCATGAAGCAGTCCTTCACACAAAGTGTAGTGCCAATCTGTAACTCTCTCCCCAAAGAGCTGCTGAGGCAGGGGGACAAATGTAAACACTGAGGTTGGTAGACTATTGCTATTAAGGAATATGGAACCAAGGCAGGTAGATGGAGTTAAGATACAAATTAGCCATGATTTAACTGAATGACGGAACAGGCTCGAGGGGCACAATGGCCTACTCCTGTTCCAATGTTCCCTCATCATCCCATTCCCTGTCAGTATTTCCTACAATCTATCCCCATGCCCACGGTCCTTTATCCATTGTACTCCCATTCCCACATCTCCTTTAGCATTTATACCCTTCTTACCCATCCTTACCCCCACTATTACAATTACACTCCTCTCCCCACACTGTTATATTCTTCTTCCCCTCCTCCTGTTACACCCCTCCCTCAACTGTTAAGACTCCCTCTGTTCCTGACTCCAAGCCCTTTCCCCCTTCTCCCAAACGCTCAGCTCCCCTTCCAGGCTGCGAGCAATTTAAAATAACACCGGTCTGTTTAAAAAACACACAAGGCTGACCATCGTCACACTCTCTGGAGCAGGGAGGGGGTGGGTCATTATTTTTCTTTAAAACTGAAGACTCTTTTAAAAACAATACCAGGAGGAATTTAAAACAACATCCACGATTCCGGCCCCCCGCCCGCCATCTCCGCAATAAAACCCACACATGTTGCAAGTACTTTCCATCTTGTGAGATCCAAATCAGACCTCGGGCTGCGCCTCAATAATAAATTGCCCCCGTCCGCAGACACGAGAGAGCCGAGCCGACCAGTGCCTGCTGCTATCTCCAGTATTTATATTGTCATCGCGGCGGCTTTGTACAATGACATGACTGACCTACCGTCCGGAAAGGTATGTCGCTGTCTGCTCAGGTCGGATCGCAGTCGTGATCAGTTTCAGAGAGCGGAAATACATCACACACCAACCTCAGCAACGTGCATGGACACAGCGCCAGCCCCGTCACTCGAAGCCTGCTCCACAAAGCAGCCAACTCACAGCGGCTCCATTCACCCAGCACCCACCCAGCACCCACTCAGCACCACACAGTAAGATCCAGCCCTTGATTCAGCAACCAGAGCTGTCCCAGTACAGGGGCTACTACACACCAGACAACAACCCTCCAGGATTGCCCCAGAGACTGCAGGAATTGAAGGTTAATCTCTTTTGCCGTCAGCAACCCGGGAGGGGAAAAAAAATCATAGGGACATTAAAAACAAAGTGGTGTGATTATTTTCATTTTTTCTCAACACTTATTCGTTATAAACTGCCCAATCGGGTAATTAAGAAACTGCTTGCTTTCCAATTACAAAGTGGCATTTATAGATTCAGTGAGCGGGCAAAACTGGCCGATGCATTTCAACACAGGTAAGTGTGAGGTCATCCATCTTGGATCAGAACAGGACAGATCCCAGTATTATTTAAGTGGTGAAAAGCTAGGTACAATGGAGATCCAAAGAGGTTTAAGGGTCCATATACTCAGGTCACTAAAATGTAGTAGTTAGGTACAAAAAAATAATCAGAAAGTCTCATGGAAAGTTAGCTTTTATAACTGGAATATAAATGTGAGGAAGTTTAGCTACTGTGTACAAAGGCCTGGTTAGACCACATCTGGAGTACTGAGTACAGTTCTCGGCATTGCACTTTAGAAAGGATGTATTGGCCTTGGAAGGAACGCAGTACAGATTCACCAGGATGTTACCAGAGCTCCAAGGGTTAGATTATGAGGCGGGATTACATTAACTAAGCTTGTATTCCCTGGAATATAGAAGGTCTTGTTTGTGATGGTGTGATTTAATTGAGGATTTTAGAATTTTGAAAGGAATTGATAAAGTCTATGGAGAGAAACGTATTCTGCTGGTGAAGGAGTCTAGGACAAGGGAACAGAACCTTAAAATCAGAGCCAAGTCATTCAGGTGAGAAGTTAGGAAACACTTCGTGCAAAGGGTGGTAGAAGTGTGGAACACTCCCTGAACAAGCAGTAGATGCTGACTCAATTAATAATTTTACATCTGAGATTGATTGATTTTTGTTGGACAGGGTTATAAAAGGATACAGAGCCAAGGTAGGTGGATGGAGTTAAGGTACAGATCAGTCAGGATCTCACTGAATGGTGTAACAGGCTGGAGGGGTTTCAATTGGTGTGGGAGGTGGTGTGCTGCAAGGAAGGATGTGTCTGGCAACCAATGGCGGGAGTGTGGGGCCGGGCAGTCATGTGATACAACCTCCAGGAATACCTTCAACCAGAGTTCCCTTGGTAACCCTAGCTGCAGCACACTCGACATTACACAATCATAAGAACATAAGAAATAGAGCAGGAGTAGGCCACATGGCCCCTCGAGCCTGCTCCACTATTTAATACGATCATGGCTCATCCGATCACTTGCTGTACCTGCATGCTAACCTTTTGTGTTTCATGCGCAAGTACCCCCGGGTCACGCTGTACTGCAGCACCTTGCAATTTTTCTCCATTTAAATAATAACTTGCTCTTTGATTTTTTTCTGCCAAAGTGCATAACCTCATAATCCCTGAGGCAGCATTCACCAGCACAAAACCATACGCCAGCCACACATTTGGTATTATTCACCGTTATACCAACACCACCCTCCATCCACCATAGTTGGATATCAGAGACGAAGTAAACAAGTATCTACCAGAAGTGCATTCCAGTCATAGGGACCATCCACCACCTCAAATCTCACTGTGTTTGAACACAAGACATTGAACAACAAGAGCAAATCAAGTATTACACAAGGTATATACAGCAGTCTTTAAGGATCACGTACTGAATATGAGCATAAATTAAGTCTCAAGCAAAAATTGAGGCTGGAAGTACCCCATCCCTCAATAGGGGAGTGAATGTGTGGAATAGAGTCCAGTTACAACAATTATGTGGTTAGGAATGGAATTGATTGTTAGGAAGGATAAATAGAGATTAAAAACATGTTGGTTTCTGACCTGCTGACCCTTGTAAATACCACCTCAAAGAGGATGGTCAGAGAGAGTGGAGTACTATATGTGAGATTGTTTGGATGTTTCACTTAGTGTACCCTTTTGGAACAGGAAGCATGGAAGTAATTGCTATCGAGATTAAAGGGGAGATGCACATGTTCTATGGAAGCAACAGGTTTATGGGCATATTGGCCTTTTTATGGTTGAAATATTTCTGGCTGGGAATTAAAACCACAATCTAACTGAATTACACACTATATAATCAATTATGATAACACAGAAACCGACCACTACTAACATGTTATGAGACGATAACCAAAACAGCACATTTCTCTGCATTCCATTACACCAATTTCTTCAAAAACAGGCACCATCTATCAGAGATCAGAAAGATATTCAACCAGGCGCCAAGAATCAGAGAAACACTCATCCATCCCAGCTCTTAATAATGCCTGTCCTCAAAGTACAAATGGGGAAAAGGAAATAGATTGGAATTGACTAGCTGATGATAATTTACACAAGTATTTTTAGGAGGAAGTTTATTTATTTATTTACTTATTTGAGAATTAATAATTTGACATTTTGGTGCACTGCTCATGTGGATGAGGCTTAGGGTGTGGCTAACAATTTGGAGTATGTACACACTGATACACTCATAATAAATGGCCAGACTGAGTACTGTGTGTAATGAGCAAGTGTGACCTTAGCTCCTTTATTAAGGTTCCACAGTGCAGGTACCTCATGGGTGGCCTGCTTATATACTGTGCTCCCAAAGGATGCTGGGATCCCTTGGGACTTCAACAGGTAGGCCTCTGGTGGTCAGGTGTGATGCAGGTTACAAGGGGTTAAATATATAACATCACTCCCCCATGAAGTCAACAATACACTTATTTACTAGGTGAGACGATCTGGGGCTTTGCGCTCCCTTGTCGATTGTCTTGGTATAAATGCTGGTATGGGTGGGTTGGTCAGTTCTTCATCGGGCTGTTGGGCAGCCGGCCTTGCCGGGCTGCTGGGGATGATGAGTTCAGTTTCGTGGTCAACTTTGATGTCAGTTGCCACTTGTATGTGTGTTGGAAGGTCAAAGTTGGTGGTGTCCTCTTCAGGTTGGTCGTAGCTGTTGGTGAACTGCAATTTGATTTGGTCCAAGTGTTTTTGTGCATTTGTCCATTGGTCAGTTTGACCTGAAATACCCTACTCCCCTCTTTGGCTGTGACCGTGTCAGCGAGCCATTTGGGACCATGTCCATAATTGAGCACAACACAGGATCATTGATCTCAATATCGCGAGACAAATTTGCGCGGTCATGGTACACACTTTGTTGATGCTGCTTGTCCTCCAAGTGATCATGTAGATCAGGGTGGACCAGAGAGAGCCTTGTTTTAAGCACCCTTTTCATGAGCAGCTCAGCTGGGGGAATCCCGGTGAGTGAGTGGAGTCTGATGCAGTAGCTGAGCAGTACGCGGGACAACCGGCTCTGCAGGGAGCCTACCGACACACGTTTCAAGCTTTGCTTGATGGTCTGAACTGTCCGTTCTGCCTGGCCGTTGGATGTGGGCTTGAACGGGGCAGATGTGACATGTTTGATCCCGTTGCGGGTCATGAATTCTTTGAATTCAGCACTGGTGAAGCACGGCCCATTGTCGCTGACAAGGACATCAGGCAGGTCGTGCGTGGCAAACATAGCTCGTAGATTTTTAATGGTGGCCGTGGATGTGCTTACAGACATTACTGCACATTCAATCCACTTTGAGTAAGTGTTCACGACAACCAAAAACATTTAACCTAGGAATGGGCCTGCATAGTCTACATGGATCCTCGACCATAGTTTGAAAGGCCAAGACCACAAACTTAGCGGTGCCTCTCTGGGTGCATTGCTCAACTGAGAGCAAGTGTTGCACTGGCGCACACATGACTCTAAATCTGAGTCGATGCCATGCCACCACACGTGGGATCTGGCCAAGGCTTTCATCATCACGATGCCTGGATGGGTGCTGTGCAGTTCGTAAATGAATGTTACTCTGCCTTTCTTGGGCAAGACTACGCAATTGCCCCACAAAAGACAGTCCGCCTGCAGGGACAGCTCATCTTTGCGCCTGTGGAATTGCTCAATCTTTTCCTGCATCTCCACTGGGACACTGGACCAGCTCCCATGGAGGACACAGTTTTTTTACCAGGGACAGCAAAGGATCCTGGCTGGTCCAGGTCCTGATCTGGTGGGCCATAACTGGGGATTTCACATTCTCAAATGCCTCCATGACCATGATCAAGTCCGCTGGCTGTGCCATTTCCATCCCGGTGGTGGACAATGGTAGCCGACTGAGAGCATCTGCGCAGTTCTCTGTGCCCAGTGTGTGACGGATTACATAGATGAATACCGACAGCATGAGCGGCCATCTTTGGATGCGGGCAGAGGCATTGGTATTAATCCCTTTGCTCTCCGAGAATAGCGATATGAGTGGCTTGTGGTCAGTTTCAAGCTCGAACTTGAGGCCAAATAAGCACTGGTGCATGTTTTTTTACCCTGTAAACGCACGCCAGAGCCTCTTTTTCAACCATGCTGTAGACCCTTTCGGCCTTGGACAAACTCCTGGATGCGTACGCAACTGGTTGCAAAATTTACAATTCATTAGGCTGTTGTAACACACACTCGACCCCGTATGACGACGCATCGCAAGCTAACACCAATCATTTACATTGGTTATTCGGTTATACAGGACAAGCAGTTTGTTAGAACACAATAAATTTCTGGCTTTCTTAAAGGCAGCCTCTTGTGAATTCCGCTATACCCAGTCGTCTCCCTTGCGCAGTAGCGAATGTAAGGGTTCTAGCAGGCTGCTTAACCCAGGTAGGAAATTACCGAAGTAGTTAAGGAGTCCCAGGAATGACCGCAGCTCCATCACGTTCTGTGGTCGCGGTGCATTCGTGATGGCCTCCGTCTTGGAGTTGGTGGGTCTGATGCCATCTGCTGCGATTCTCCTTCCTAAGAATTCGAAGTTCTGTGCCAGGAAAACACACTTCGAGCGTTTCAACCTGAGCCCCACGTGATCCAACCTCCTCCAGATTCTTCAAGTGCTCCATGGTGTTCCGACCTGTAACCAATATGTCGTCCTGGAAGACCACTGTGGAAGGAACCGGCTTTAGCAGGCTCTTCATGTTCCGCTGGAAGATCGCTACGACCAACTGAATCCCTAACGGGCACCGGTTGTAGATAAACAGACTTTTGTGCGTGTTGATGCAGGTGAGGCCTTTCGAAGACTCCTCCAGCTCCTGCGTCATATAGGCCGAGGTCAGATCCAGCTTGGTGAATGTCTTTCCTCCAGCCAGGGTCGCGAATAGGTCGTCTACCTTAGATAGAGGGTACTGGTCCTGCAGTGAAAAACGGTTAATCGTTACTTTTTAGTCCCTGCAAATTCTAACCGTACCGTCCTCCTTCAGTACCGGAACAATCGGACTGGTCCAGTCGTTGAATTTCACCGGTGCGATGATGCCTGCACATTGCAGAATGTCCAGCTCGATTCCCACTTTTTCACGCATCATATGCAGTACCGCCCTAGCCTTGTGGTGGATAGGTTGCGTACCGGGAAGCAAATGGATCTGCACTTTCGCCCTCGAGAAGCTTCCAATGCCTGGCTCGAATAACGAAGGGAATTTGAAACATAGAAACATAGAAAATAGATGCAAACATAGGCCATTCACCACCACCATTCAATAAGATCATGGCTGATCATTCGCCTCAAGTACCCATTTCCTGCTTTCTCTCCATACCCCTTGATCCCTTTAGCCGTAAGGGCCATATCTAACTCCCTCTTGAATATATCCAATGAACTGGCATCAACAACTCTCTGCGGTAGAGAATTCCACAGGTTAACAAATCTCTGAGTGAAGTTTCTCCTCATCTCAGTCCTAAATGGCTTACCGCTTATCCTTAGACTGTGACCCCTAGTTCTTGTCATCCCCGACATCGGGAACATTCTTCCTGCATCTAACCTGTCCAGTCCCGTCAGAATCTTATATGTTTCTATGAGACCCCATCTCATTCTTCTAAACGCCAGTGAATACAGGCCCAGTCGATCCAGTCTCTCCTCATATGTCAGTCCTGCCAGCCCGGGAATCAGTCTGGTGAACCTTCGCTGCACTCCCTCAATAGCAAGAACGTCCTTCCTCAGATTAGGAGACCAAAACTGAACACAATATTCCAGGTGAGGCCTCACCAAGGCCCTGTACAACTGCAATAAGACCTCCCTGCTCCTATACTCAAATCCCCTAGCTATGAAGGCCAACATGCCATTTGCCTTCTTCACCGCCTGCTGTACCTGCATGCCAACTTTCAATGACTGATGTGCCGTGACACGCAGGCCTCGTTGCACCTCCCCTTTTACTAATCTGCCGCCATTCAGATAATATTCTGCCTTCATTTTTGCCACCAAAGTGGATAACCTCACATTTATCTACATTATACTGCATCTGCCATGTATTTGCCCACTCACCTAATCTGTCCAAGTCACCCTGCAGCCTCTTAGCATCCTCCACACAGCTCACACTGCCACCCAGCTTAGTGTCATCTGCAAACCTGGAGATATTACCCTCAATTCCTTCATCTAAATCATTGATGTATATTGTAAATAGCTGGGGTCCCAACACTGAGCCCTGTGGCACCCCACTAGTCACTGCCTGCCATTCTGAAAAGGACTCATTTATCCCGACTCTCTGCTTCCTGTCTGCCAACTAGTTCTCTATCCACGTCAATACATTACCCCCAATACCATGTGCTTTAATTTTGCACACCAATCTCTTGTGTGGGACCTTGTCAAAAGCCTTTTGAAAGTCCAAATACACCACATCCACTGGTTCTCCCTTGTCCATTCAACTAGTTACATCCTCAAAAAATTCTAGGAGATTTGTCAAGCATGATTTCCCTTTCATAAATCCATGCTGACTTGGACCGATCCTGTCACTGCTTTCCAAATGTGCTGCTATTTCATCTTTAATAATTGATTCCAACATTTTCCCCATTACTGATGCCAGGTTAACCAGTCTATAATTCCCTGTTTTCTCTCCCTCCTTTTTTAAAAAGTGGTGTTACATTAGCTACCCTCCAGTCCATAGGAACTGATCCAGAGTGTTGGAAAATGATCATCAATGCATCCACTATTTCTAGGGCCAATTCCTTAAGTACTTTGGGAATGCAGATTATCAGGCCCTGGGGATTTATCGGCCTTCAATCCCATCAATTTCCCTAACACAATTTTCTGACTAATAAGGATTTCCTTCAGTTCCTCCTTCTCGCTAGACTCTCGGTCCCCTAGTATTTCTGGAAGGTTATTTGTGTCTTCCTTCGTGAAGACAGAACCAAAGTATTTGTTCAATTGGTTTGCCATTTCTTTGTTCCCCATTATAAATTCATCTGATTCTGACTGCAAGGGACCTATGTTTGTCTTCACTAATCTTTTTGCTTAATTTGCTAATTTGCTTAGAACCTGGGTACATGCGGTGTCATCAACGGACGAGAGCACTCGGATGTCGTCCTAATTGCAACGGATTTTCCCCAGCCAGCTTCTGCCAAACAATGTGGGGCCATCCGCTGACACAATCCACAGCGGGAGTTCATGTACTGCTCCATCATAGGAGACTTTGACTTCAGCACTGCCAATTACAGGGATTAGTTCCTTTGTGTAAGTCCTTAGTTTGGTGTGAATGGGGCTGAGCTTGGGCCTGTGTGCCTCCTTTCCCCACAGCCTGTTTTACTCATTATGCCCCCGTGTCCAGCTCCATAGACACTGGAATACCGTTCAGTTCAACTTTCAACATTATTGGTGAGCATTTCATCGTGAACGTGTATACCCCGTACACCTCTGCCTCCTTCGTACGAGTTTCCAATTCCGTCTGATCCACTGTGGATCGATCTTCCTCTGCAACGTGGTGGTTTGCAGGCTTTACAGCTCGCCTGCACATTCGTTGGTGGTGTCCCATTGTACTGCAGCCATTGCACGCATAGTGCTTAAAGCAGCATTGATGGGGCCGATGATCACCTCCGCAGTGCCAACAGGGTTATAACTGCCTCGCATTAACAGATAATGGCGGACTCTGGGTCAATTGAGGTTGGGCCACAGCAGCCGGTGTATACGTTCTGCCCTGTAGATTTCTGCTCAAAACCGACGTTAATTTATGCACAGTACTGGCCGAAACTTGTTTGTTCAGCGGAATCTGCTTGGTGTTATCGCTGGTGGACATAAATGCCTGGGCTATCGTTATGGTTTTACTCAGATTCGGAGTTTCTACACTCAACAATTTGTGAAGGATTGTCTCACGTCCGATGCCCAGTACAAAAAAGTCTCTGAGTATTTGTTCTATGAATCGTTCAAACTCACAATGTCCTGCAAGGTACCTTAGTTCGATGATGTAGCTCACCACTTCCTGGCCCTCCGATCGTTGACACGTGTAGAACCGATATCTCACCATCAAAACACTTTCCTTAGGAGTTAGGTGCTCCTAAACCAGCGTACACAGTTCTTCGAAGGATTTCACTGTTGGTTTTGCAGGGGCCAAGAGATTCTTCATGAGGCCATAGGTTGTTGCCCGATAGTCAGTTAGGAGGATCGCCCTTCGTTTGGTCGCGTTCTCGTCCCCTTCCAGCTCGTTGGCCATGAAGTATTCGTCGAGTCTCTCCACAAAGGCCTCCCAATCAAGGAACTTACCACAATCACAATCACTAAGGAGGTGGTTCTCAAGGTAGATAAATCCCTTGGACCTGATGGCTTGCATCCTAGGGGCTTAAGAGAAGTAGAGGCAAGGATAGTGGATGCATTGGTTGTAATTTACCAAAATTCCCTGGATTCTGGGGAGGTCCCAGCAGATTGGAAAACTGGAAATGTAACGCCCCTATTTAAAAAAGGAGGCAGACAAAAAGCAGGAAACTATAGCCCAGTTAGCCTAACATCTGTGGTTGGGAAAATGTTGGAGTCCATTACTAAAGAAGCAGTAGCATGATATTTGGATAAGCAAAATTCGGTCAGGCAGTCAGCATGGATTTATGAAGGGGAAGTCATGTTTGACAAATTGCTGCAGTTCTTTGAGGATGTAATGAATAGGGTAGATAAAGTGGATGTGGTGTATTTGGACTTCCAGAAGGCATTTGACAAGGTGCCACATAAAAGGTTATTGCACAAGATAAAAGTTCACGGGGTTGGGGATAATATATTAGCATGGATAGAGGATTGGCTAACTAACAGAAAACAGAGTGTCGGGATAAATGGTTCATTCTCTGGTTGGCAACCAGTACCTAGTGGGGTGCCGCAGGGATCAGTGCGGGACCCCAACTATTTACAATCTATATTAATGACTGGGAAGAAGAGACTGAGTGTAACAAAGCCAAGTTTGCTGACGATACAAAGATGGGAAGAAAAGCAATGTGTGAGGAGGTCACAAAAAATCTGCAAAAGGACATAGACAGGTTAAGTGAGTGGGCAAAGATTTGGCAGATGGAATATAATATTGGAAAGTGTGAGGTCATGCACTTTGGCAGAAAAAAATCAAAGAGGAAGTTATTATTTAAATGGAGAAAGATTGCAAAGTGCTGCAGGTAGCAGGACATAGAGGTACTTGTGCATGAAACACAAAAGGATAGTATGTAGGTACAGCAACTGATCAGGAGGGCCAATAGTATCTTGGCCTTTATTGCAAAGGGGGTGGAGTATAAAAGCAAGGAAGTCTTGCTACAGCTATACAAGGTATTGGTGATGCTACACCTGGAATACTGCGTGCAGTTTTGGTTTCCATACTTGCTTTGGAGGCAGTTCAGAGAAGGTTCACTAGGTTGATTCTGGAGATGAGGGGGTTGACTTATGAGGAAAGGTTGAGTAGGTTGGGCCTCTACTCATTGGAATTCAGAAGAATGAGAGGCGATCTTATCGAAACGTATAAGATTATGAGGAGGCTTGACTAGGTGGATGCAGAAAGGATGTTTCCACTGATGGGGGAGACTAGAATTAGATCTTAGAATAAGGTGCCGCCCATTTAAAACAGAGACGAGGACGAATTTCTTCTCTCAGAGGGTTGTAAATCTATGGAATTTTCTGCCTCGGAGAGCTGTGGAAGCTGGGACATTGAATAAATTTAAGACAGAAATAGACAGTTTCTTGAGCGATAAGGGAATAAGGGGTTATGGGGAGCGGGTGGGGAAGTGGAGCTGAGTCCATGATCAGATCAGCCATGATCTTATTGAATGGCGGAGCAGGCTCAAGGGGCCGTATGGCCTACTCCTGTTCCTATTTCTTATGTTCTTATGTTCTTATAATGAATGTTTTGGGTGATCTACATCCTAATCTTATCCTCCTTCTTTGTGCTTTACCAATGGCACTGGCTGCCAGCTGGGTGTCGATCTTGGCTTTGAGGTAAACTTGTACCTCCTTGTGCTGCATCATGAAATGGCCTGGCAGCTGGTTCCCTCCTGTGCTGCACTGGCTGGCTATTCCTGCCTGCCTTCTGGTGCATCGATTGTCTATTGTAAAGGAAAGGGATGGGGTTGGAGGGGAGGCGGCATTGGAGGGGTGGGGGGGAGGGGGGAGGGCGTGGGGGGGCGGGGGAAGGGGAAGCACTTGGGCTCAATGTGGCATTGCCCTGAGAGGAAGCCTACTCAGTCATGCACCTGCAACTGGGCTCTCCCTTAGCATGCCTACTGATCTTTATGGAACAAAACTTCTGGGCAACTATAATGGCAGTGCAGATCTACATAATGTTCAAGCAAACAAAGCAGCGCCAATATTTATCCCTCAATCAGCATAACAAAAACAGATTATCTGGTCATTATCACATTGCTGCTTGTGGGAGTTTGCTGTGTGCAAATTGATTGCCGTTTTTCCTACATTACAACAGTGACTACACTCCAAAACTACTTCATTGGCTGTAAAGTGCTTTGAGATGTCCGGTGGTTGTGAAAGGCGCTATATAAAGCCAAGTCTTTTTTTTTGGATTGGAGCTAAAGGAACCTATTGCAGCAATCCGGATATTTATGAGGGACACTTCAACTGGGTTTAGAATCTCAGGGCTCAATTTTCCCCAGTGCCGGTTTTTGGCATATTGCCAGAGTTACACCCGTTTTTTTTGGCCCCGACTACTCCAATAAAATAAGTATCAAGTCTCCCCGTTCTATTTTTTGAAATTGGCGCTGTGCAGCCTGTTCTTTAGCTTCTGGGGGTGGAGCCTAATGTCTGCACCGAAGAAACAATGCCAACCCTTCTGCGCATGCGCGGGGAAAAAAATGTCATTTTTGATGTAACTGCTATGGGCACGCATGCCCAGTGCAGCCCCCGGTCTGCTTTTGGCCATTTTTAAAGAGCCGGTTGTGTGTGAAAACTTTAATTCTCCGTGGAAAAATCGGAGCTGCAATACAAGATGCAAAGTGGCTCAAGGACCAAGAATTTCTCTCAGGATGAAGTGGAGGCACTAGTTACTGTAATTGAGGCCAGATGGCACGAGCTGGACCCCCAGCAGAGGTCACATTAGCATTTCACCAAAAGAAATGATGAAACGCTGAAACCAGCTTGCAGAAGATTACTGTGCGATGGTGACCGCCCCGAGGTCTGGAGGCCAGTGCAGAAAGTGGCAAGACCGTGGTCAAGTAGTTAGTGTAAGTAATATTTTCATTTATTCACTGGAATTGCAATTGTAAATGTGACCAGCAGAAAGACACCATCTCTAAAAAGTTATATTTTCATCTTTTCAGAGGAAGGTGGCACAACAAAAAAAGAGAGCAAACTCGAACAGGAGGAGGCCTGGCAAATCTTCACCACTGACACCCTTGGAAGAGAGGGTCGCTGCTTTGATGGGTCCTGCCTGGAGAAAAGCAACCATCACAGCACAAGCTGGGTCCACACTCGAGGGAAAACTACATTCTGCAAATTCCACATACTGGCTTTGCTAAAAGTGAAGTACTGTGCGGGCTAGCCATGCTTCGGTTCATGGGGATGTCTCCATCAGCTACGCTTCGGTTGATGCAATGTGCTATCATTCATCGTGGTCCTTCAAATGAGCCTGCTGCCTGCACTGTGCGAGCCTACTCATGCCACCCACCCTGCACCCTCCTCTGCTGCTAACCATTTGTCTGTTCTGTTATATTTTGCAGAACTTGAGACCAACTCTGACAATGCAGAAGAAGATTCAGACGCAGACGAGCCTGAAGAGGAGAACATCTTCCAATCTCACCTTCCAGACCAAGAGCAGGGGGGGTGAGGGGGAGGGGAGATGGAGTTGATGGATGAAGCCCCCACTGTTGTACTCACTCTGGAGGAGGTGCAGGTGCCATCCATTGAGGTGCCAGCCCCTTTCATGAGTGGTACGAGTGTTGCTGGGACATTCCATGGTTTCCCACAGTCCGAGGCTGCGAGTCCCAGTGGGATGCAGCAAGGCACACCCAGAGTGAGGAGGGGGGAGGAGAGCTCGACAGCGCTCTCCTGAGGTGCAGGATCTAACAGATGTGGTTCAGATGATGGCAATGAGTGCGGAGAGCATTGACCTTACACGATCACTCCTGGACACCATCAGGGGTTGGGTGATGAGGTATCGGGACTGTCGGGAGAAGTAACAACTCTCTCAGGAGAAATGGGAACACTGCCCAGGAACATGAGGGAGGGAATGTCTCAGGCAGTGGATACAATGTCAGTGCACATGAGGGAGGCAATGTCGCAGGTAGTTGAAACACTGTCGCTGAACATGAGGGAGGGAATGTTGGAGGTAGTTGAGACACTGTCAGGACACATGAGGGAGGGAATGTCAGAGTTAGCTGCTGCAATAAGGGAACACGCCCAGACCCCGCGCCCATTGACAGAATCAACTGCCATTCCCACTCCAATCCCCAGACCAGCCTCTGAAGAGGCCCATGCGAGCCTTCCACATTACTGGCTGCCCACTCCCCCCCATCAAGAAGTGCGCATTACCTGAGATGTTCGAAAGAATAAGATTGGTTCCAACCCAAGAAACACACCGCCATCGTCTGCGGGCAGGGGTGGAGTCAACAACACCAAGTGCAGCAGGCGGTCTTAGAATAAGGTGGAGGAGAGATGGACGCAACCTTTCTTTGCTGCTGTTGTTATTATTATTTTGTTACTGTTGTAACTGTTCTCAAATTAAAAGTTTAAAAGTTTGTAAGTGATCTTAACTGAAAATTTTAAAGTTTGATACAAGAATATTTTTATTAAAGTTAAGTACAAACAAATGTTTGTTAAACTTTTGAATAAAATATATTTTAAATTATAACTGAATCATTTCCATTATTTGTTCCATTATTAACACAACTTTTGAGGTAAACAAGAATAATTTCCATTATTTTTCCATTAACACAACACAACATTACAGAACAGGTCCAAACAGTAAACATGGTCCATTTGGAATAGTTGCCACTGATCTTCAGGCAGCAAAGTGTTCACGGCTGAACTGCTGGCGCAAGGCTGAACGCATCATGAGTGCTCCCAGGGTATCTCGCATCAACTGAAATGATATGATGCATGTCGTCACACATGAGCGGCACATTCACGGAGTGGAAGCCATTTCTGTTCCTGTACATCTCGGATTCCTCCAAAGTTGATCGCAAGGCGATGTGGGTAAAATCAATGCAGCCCTGTACCTTTAGGAAGCCAGCAATCCTGGAGAAGTCCACAGCCCTTTCACGCATTCCCTGGGCGGTCATGAGGAACTTTATGTAGTCATTCCCCGGGCATATAGTGCAGTAGTCACCTGCCGAATGCAGATATATGTTGCATGTTGAGAAATGGCACACACAACCTCAGTTGTGGCCTGGAATGATCCAGATGCATAGAATGAAAGTGCAGCTGTAACCTTCACTTCAACTGACAAAGCAGTCCTCCTGACGCTTCTAGGTTGCAGGTCTGCTTTTACTAATGTACAGATCTCGGTTATAACTTCTTTGCGGAAACGCAGCCTTCTGACACACTCCAATGCAGGTACAAATGCCTGTCTTGATATACCCGACGTTGGTACAGCCTCCTGCCCATCATCCTACGTGCTCTGAGGTTCCTAATGTGATGAGATCGAATCAATTGTCTCCTCCGCAGCACCATCAATCATCAGTCAGTATTGCCCCCATGATTAAGTTGTACCTTTGTAAGAAGCTCAAAACAGCAGGCAGGACAAGTCTCTCTCCCCAAGGTTGATGCCCTAGTATAGACAACACCTAGGTCTCAGCATGCGCAATAGGCTTGCTTAGATCGGGAAGCACCCGCCGGGCCCAATTTGATGCTGCTTGCTGCATAGTGTAAGGCGTCTCATGCCTTCACTTCAGCTTCCACACCCCTTCCCCACCGACCCCCCCCACCCCGGGCTTCATTTAAAGCCAAGACCCAAGCCCCTGCCCCTGTGTTGGGCCAGGGACCGATTCTGCCTGAGAGGACTAATTAGCAATCTTGTTGTGCGAGGCCCCTTGGGGAAGAGTGACCATAATTTGGTAGAATTCTTCATTAAGATGGAGAGTGACACAGTTAATTCAGAAACTAGAATCCTGAACTTAAAGAAAGGTAACTTTGACGGTTTGAGATGTGAACTTGCTAGGAAATACTGGCGAATGATACTTAAAGGGTTGACGGTGGATAGGCAATGACAGACATTAAAGGTCACATGGATGAACTTCAAAAATTGTACATCCCTGTTTGGCGTAAAAATAAAACGGGGAAGGTGGCTCAACCGTGGCTTAGAAGGGAAATTATGAATAGTATTAAATCCAAGGAAGAGGCATATAAATTGGCCAAAAAAGCAGCAAACCTGAGGACTGGGAGAAATTTAGAATTCAGCAGAGGAGGACAAAGGGTTTAATTAGGAGGGAGAAAATAGAATATGAGAGTCAGCTTTCAGGGAATATAAAAATTGACTGCAAAAGATTCTACAGATACGTGAAGAGAAAAACATTCCTTACAGTCAGAATCAGGTGAATTTATAATGGGGAGCAAAGAAATGGCAGACCAATTAAACAAATACTTTGGTTCTGTCTTCACTAATGAAGACACAAATAACCTTCCAGAAATACTCGGGGCCGAGGGTCTAACAAGAAGGAGGAACTAAAGGAAATCCTTATTACTCAGCAAATTGTGTTCGGGAAATTGATGGGATTGAAGGCAGATAAATCCCCAGAGCCTGATAGCCTGCATCCCAGAGTACTTAAGGAAGTGGCCCTAGAAATAATGGATGCATTGGTAGTCATTTTCCAACATTCTATAGATGCTGGATCAGTTCCTTTGGACTGGAGGGTAGCTAATGTAACCCCACTTTTTAAAAAAGGAGGGTCAGCCTGACATTGGTGATGGGAAAATGTTGGAATCAATTATTAAAGATGTAATAGCAGTGCATTTTGAAAGCAGTGACAGGATCGGTCCAAGTCAGCATGGATTTATGAAAGGGAAATCATGCTTGACAAATCTTCTAGAATTTTTTGAGGATGTAACTAGTAGAGTGGACAAGGGGGAGCCAGTGGATGTGGTGTATTTGGACTTTCAAAAGGCTTTTGACACGGTCCCACACAAGAGATTAGTGTGCAAAATTAAAGCACATGGTATTGGGGGTAATGTACTGACGTGGATAGAGAACTGGTTGGCAGACAGGAAGCAAAGAGTAGGAACAAATGGGTCCTTTTCAGGGTGGCAGGCAGTGACTAGTGGGGTACCACAAGGTTCAGTGCTGGGACCCCAGCTATTTACAATATACATTAATGATTTAGATGAAGGAATTGAATGTAATATCTCCAAGTTTGCAGATGACACTAAGCTGGGTGGCAGTGTGAGCTGTGAGGAGGATGCTAAGAGGCTGCAGGGTGACTTGGACAGTTTAGGTGAGTGGGCAAATACATGGCAGATGCGGATAAATGTGAGGTTATCCACTTTGGTGGCAAAAACAGGAAGGCAGATTATTATTAGAATGGTGACAGATTAGTAAAAGGGGAGGTGCAACGAGACCTGGGTGTCATGGTACATCAGTCATTGAAAGTTGGCATATAGGTACAGCAGGCGGTGAAGAAGGCAAATAGCATGTTGGCCCTCATAGCGAGAGGGTTTGAGTATAGGAGCAGGGAGGTCTTACTACAGTTGTACAGGGCTTTGGTGAGGCCACACCTTGAATATTGTGTACAGTTTTAGTCTCCTAATCTGAGGAAGGACATTCTTGCTATTGAGGGAGTGCAGCGAAGGTTCACCAGACTGATTCCCAGGATCACAGGACTGACATATGAAGAAAGACTGGATCGACTAGGCTTATATTCAATGGAATTTAGAAGAATGAGAGGGGATCTCATGGAAACATATAAAATTCTGACGGGACTGGACAGGTTAGCTGCAGGAAGAATGTTCCCGATGTTGGGGAAGTCCAGAACCAGGGGTCACAGTCTAAGGATAGGGGTAAGCCATTTAGGACTGAGATGAGGAGAAACTTCTTCACTCAGAGAGTTGTGAGCATGTGGAATTCCCTACCACAGAAAGGTGTTGAGGCCAGTTTGTTAGATATATGCAAAAGGGAGTTAGATGTGGCCCTTACAGCTAAAGGGATCAAGGGGTATGGTGAGAAAGCAGGAATGGGGTACTGAAGTGCATGATCAGCCATGATCATATTGAATGGTGGTGCAGGCTCAAAGGGCCGAATGGCCTACTCCTGCACCAATTTTCTCTGTGTTATGTCTCAAATAAAGCAATGTGACTGAGTAGATGAACAGACCTTTGTACGTGTTGATGCAGGTAAGGCCTTTCGAAGATTCCGCCAGCTCCTGCGTCATGTAGACCGAGGTCAGGTCCAACTTGGTGAATGTCTTCCCTCCTGCCAGCGTCGCAAATAGGTTGTCTCCCTTGGGTAGCGGGTAGTGGTCCTGCAGCGAAAAATGGTTAATCGTTACTTTATAGTCCCCACAAATTCTGACCGTGCCATCGCCCTTGAGAACCGGAACAATCGGACTGGTCCACTCGTTGAACTCAACCGGTGCGATGATGCCTTCTTGCTGCAGCCTGTCAAGCTCGATCTCCACTTTCTCTCGCATCATGTATGGCATCGCACGTGCCTTGTGGTGGATGGGTTGTGTACCGGGCACCAAGTGGATCTGCACCTTCGCCCCAGAGAACTTTCCGATGCCTGGCTCAAACAACGACGGGAACTTGCTCAAAACCTGGGCACATGAGGCATCGTCGACGGATGAAAGCGCTCGGATGTGGTCCCAGTTCCAATGGATTTTTACCAGCCAGCTTCTGCCGAACAGTGTGGGGCCAACTCCTGGTACAATCCATAGTGGTAGTTCATGCACCGCTCCATCATAGCAGACTTTTACTGCTGCACTGCCAATAACAGGGATCAGCTCTTTATTGTAAGTTCTCAGCTTGGTATGAATAGGGCTCAGCTTGGGCCTCTGTGCCTTGTTGCACCACAACCTCTCAAAGGCCTTTTTGCTCATGACAGACTGACTTGCACCTGTATCCAAGTCCATGGATACTGGAATTCCGTTCAGTTCAACTTTTAACATGATCGGTGGACATTTCGTGGTGAAGGTGTGTACCCCGTACACTTCTGCTTCCTCGGTTTGAATCTCTAGTTCAGTTTGATCTGCCATGGATCGGTCTTCCTCGGCAATGTGGTGGTTTACAGGGTTTGCAGTTCATCTGCACATTCACTGGAAGTGTCCCATTGTTCCACAGCCTTTGCACGCATAGTGTTTGAAGAGGCATTGATGGGCTCGATGATCACCTCCACAGCACCAACAAGGTGTTAACTGCCTCGCATTCACACTTGATGGCAGACTCTGAGTCATCTGAGGTCATGCAGCTGCCGGCGTGGACATTCTGCCATGTGCATTCCTGCCTGAAAACGACATTACTTTGTGTACAGTACTTGCCGATGCATCTTTATGCTGCAAAATTTGTTTGGTGTTATCGCTGGTGGACATGGCTATCGTTATGGCTTTGCTCAGGTTCGGTGGTTTAACAGTCAATAGTGTGCGAAGGATAGCCTCATGACCAATGCCAAGCACAAAAAAATCTCTTAGCATTTGCTCCAGGAATCCACCGAATTTGCAATGTCCTGCAAGGCGACGTAGCTTGCCACTTCCTGGCCTTCAGACCGTTGACATGTATAAAATCGATACCTTGCTATCAGAATGCTCTCCTTCGGATTTAGGTGCTCCCAGACCAGCGTACACAGTTCTTCATATGATTTGTTTGTTGGTTTCACCAGAGCAAGAAGATTTTTCATGAGGTCATAGGTTGTTTCCCTGCAGACGATGAGGAGGATCGCCCTTCATTTGGTAGTGTTCACACTCCCTTCCAGCTCGTTGGCCACGAAGTATTGGTCGAGTCGCTCCACGAAGGCCTCCCAATCATCCCCTTCTGAGAATTTCTCCAGGATACCAACAGTTCTCTGCATTTTCGCGTGATGGTTCGTTATCTATTACTCATCGCCAGTTGTTATGTCTCAAATAAAGCAATGTGACTGAGTACTGTAGGCTTGAGCAAGTGTGACCTTAGTCTCTTTATTCTGACTCCAGAGTGCCTGCACAGCATGGGAAGCCTGCTTATATGCAGTGCTCCCAAGGGATGCTGGGATCCCTTTGGACTCTAACAAATGCACCCTCTGGTGGCGGTAGAATGCTGGTTACAAGGTGTTGCATACATAACACTATGTTTCTATGTTTCTATGCCCGCTGCCGCTCCGACCCTCGAGCCCGGTTTGGAGACGTTCGGTGGTGGCATAACACTTAAAAAAAATTCTAAATGAAAGAATTGCATGAAACTTCCATTTTCTGTGTTTTCAGTTGGAAAAAAATTAAGCTTGATGATGCTTCTTGACTCCCTCCAAAACTTTGCCTAAAAACAATGGTGTCTTTCAGTGCTGATTTTTTAATGTGCGCTGTTTTTTCTTAAGTGTCCAGAAGGTATTTTGGGAGAGGTCACATACGCCGTCCTAGGACAAATGCAAGTTGGCCAAACTTGCATAAATGTGAAAAACTGGCACAGACATCAGGTTACGCCCCCTATGATGCAAAAAAAACAAACCTAAAAAAATCGTAACTAACTGAGTTACGCTGGCGCACAATCTTTGGGGAACTTGGATTTTAAAATTTAGGCCAAAAAAAACGGCGCTCCCCAAAAAAATGGCACAATCTGGGGAAGATTGAGCCTTCAGTCACTGGGAGTGCTGCAGCAGTTGCCACATCTCAATGGTAGACTGCCGTTTTGTTAAGTAACCACACACAACTGTGGCCAAATGAGGAATAGACTCTACCGCAGTCACTGCCAGAACTCACAAGGCATTTTCAAATACTAATGATATCAATAAACATCAGTTCTCAAATTCAGTACTCAAATTCTTCTTTTAAATGCGGACCCAGTGAGGTCTGAATTTCAAAGGCCTGAAGCTGAGGAAGGGTGTGAGATGGTCCTCTAGTCAGCTGCTTCCTACTCCTCTTCTGCCACTATCACCTGCTCCTGCTCCAGCTCCTTACACTCACTTGGTGTACCCTCCTAAAACTGACCATGGAAACATCATCATCATAGGCTGTCCCTCGGAATCGAGTAAGACTTGTTCCAATCTTATAATGAATTCTTCGGTGGCTCAACAGTCCAATATGAGAGCCACAGACTCTGTCACAGATGGGACAGATAGTCGTTGAGGGAAAGGGTGGGTGGGACAGGTTAATTGCACGCTCTTTACGCTGCCTGCACTTGGTTTCTGCATGCTCTCGGCGATGAGACTCGAGGTGCTCAGCGCCCTCCCGGATGCACTTTCTCCACTTAGGACGGTCTTTGGCCAGGGACTACCAGGTGTCAGTGGGGATGTCACACTATATCAGGGAGGCTTTGAGGGTGTCCTTGTACCGCTTCCACTGCCCACCTTTGGCTCGTTTGCCCGTGAAGGAATTTCGAGTAGAGCACTTGCTTTGGGAGTCTCGTGTCTGGCATGTGAACTATGTGACCTGCCCAGCAGAGCCGATCAACTGTGGTCAGTGCTTCAATGCTGGGGATTTGGCCTGGTTGAGAACGCTAATGTTGGTGCGTTTGTCCTCCATGGGGATTTGTAGGATCTTGCGGAGACATCGTTGGTGGTATTTCTCCAGCGACTTGAGGTGTCTACTGTACATGGTCAATGTCTCTGAGCCATACAGGAGGGCGGATATTACTACAGCCTTGTAGACCATGAGTTTGGTGGCAGTTTTGAAGGCCTGGTCTTCAAATACTCTTTTCCACAGGCGGCCGAAGGCTGCACTGGCACACTGGAGGCGGTGTTGGATCTCGTCGTCAATGCCTGCTCCTGTTGATAGGAGGCTGCCAAGATATGGGAAGTGGTCCACGTTGTCAGGACCGTGCTGTGGATCTTGATTATTGGAGGGCAAGGACAGGCTGTGCGGCGAGGACAGGCTGGTGGAGGACCTTTGTCTTCCGGATGTTTAGCGTTAGGCCCACGCTTTTGTACGTCTCAGTAAATACGTCGACTATGTTCTGGAGTTCAGCCTCTGTATGTGCGCAGACGCAGCCGTCATCCGCGTACTGTAGCTCGACGACAGAGGTTGGTGTGGTCTTGGACCTGGCCTGGAGATGGCAAAGGTTGAACAGATTCCCACTGGTTCTGTAGTTTAGTTCCACTCCAGCGGGGAGCTTGTTGACTGTGAGGTGGAGCATGGCAACGAGGAAGATTGAAAAGAGGGTTGGGGCGATGACACAGCTGTGTTTGACCCCGGTCTGGACGTGGATTGGGTCTGTGATGGATCCGGTGGGCTGCATGTTGTCGTGGAGCAGGCAGGGGATGGTGACGAACTTTTGGAGGCATCCGAAACGGAGGAGGATGCTCCATAGACCCTCGCGGTTGACCGTGTCAAAATCCTTTGTAAGGTCGAAGAAGGCCATGTATAAGGGCTGGCGCTGTTCCCTGCATTTTTCCTGTAGCTGTTGCGCTGCAAAAGTCATGTCCCATAGGGGACGAAAAGTTGTGCCCCGTAGGGGATGAAATGCGCACTGTGACTCCGGGAGGAGCTCCTTGGCCACAGGAAGAAGACGGTTGAGGAGGACTCTAGCGACGACTTTCTCAGTGGCTGATAGCAGGGAGATTCCTCTGTAGTTGCTGCAGTCGGACTTGTCCCCTTTTTTAACGATAGTCATGATCACTGCATCTCTGAGATCTCCCAGCATGCTCTCCTCCCTCCAGATGAGAGAGATAAGGTCGTGTGTTCGCGCCAGCAGCGCCTCTCCGCCATAACTCAATGCCTCAGCAGGGATTCCATCCGCTCCCGTAGCCTTGTTGTTTTTAAGCTGTCTTATGGCTTTTTCTACCTCATGCAGTGTTGGGGTCTTACTGAGCTGGTGGTGGGGGATGCTGTGGGATGGAGTCAAGAGCACTCAAGTCAAAGGCAGTGTGGTGTATGTAGCACACAAATCACTGACTCCACACGGTCTGGTGTTAATCTAACTGCTGTGATCTTCGTCCTTTATTGAACAGCCTCAGAGTGCCTCTCAGGTGTGGTGGTCAGCCTTTTATATTGCCTGTTGCAGGTACTTCCAGGTTTCCCACCACAGCGCCCTCTGTGGTGTACCATTGTGCTTCCATTACATTTAAGGTACCAGGACGATACACACATCAATACATAACATCACACTTCCCCCCCCACCAGGATGCAGGACGACAATACACACATCAATACACTTGTCCAACGGAAGGCAGGTAGGCATAGACAGTGCGTTAGTATGGTACATGTTATCTGGCACATTAACTAGTTATTGACTGGTAACGGATCCCTGATTTCCTTGTTAGCTCTTATCATTAATTGTACTTCATATCCCTTACTTTACACAAATACAGTGGCCATTTAGCATTAAAATATTAATTCTTATTATAAATTTGCCATCTCACATTAACATAGCTTATTTTAGACTCGCTCTGCCTTACAGAAGTCCTTTGTGGGGACCACCACATGGTAAGGCCCTTTTAAGACTCCCGGGTGCATTTCCTTTTTAAGGTGCCATCTTTGATGCAGGAGGATTCCACGAGGCTTCTCCTTGGGTTCCACCAGCTCTGCTGCTCTGGACACGAGGCCGCCGCCATCTTGCTCTCCGCCGCTCCGGATGCCCTCTGCCGCCGCAGCCTCCGCTCCCCTCCACTCCCCTCATTTGCCACCAGACTTGCCACCTCTCCTGCAGCCGTCATCGTCGCTTCTCCGGCGGCCATCGTAACCGCCTCCCCTGCGGCCGCCGTGGTCGCCGACCTCCAGCTGCTGCCGCCGTCCGACTCTCCCTCTGCGTGGGCCCCTCCGATCCGCTGGCCATCCTGGATCCCTCGCACCCCGCCGGCTCACCCCCCCCCCCACTAGGCCCCTCTCTGCAGGGCTGCTTGCCTGTGGGGCCTGAGGCTGCAGGATCTCTGTGTGAGGTCCGGGGCTGGGGCTTGCCTGTGGGTGGATTGAGGCTGCAGCTCCAGCTCGGTCGGCGCAGCTCTCTGGGGACCCGGGGCACAGCAGCACCCTGGGGAGCAGCAGCCTGTGGAGTGGTGAAGTCTTCCCAGCTCCCACGGACCGTCCCCATCCACCTCCGGCCGAGGAGTGTCGGCCAATCGCCTGCAATGACCCACAAAAGTAAACCGTGCGTCTCGTCCCCGTGGGATACCTGCACCATCGCTCTGCCAAGAACAGGTAGTTCCCTGGTGTAGGTACGCAGCTTCACCGTGACCGGGACCAGCTTGGGTCGTGCAGCTGGGTTAATCCACAGTTTATCAAAAGTTCTCCGACTCATCAACGACGGACCCGAGCCCGTGTCCACTTCCATACTCACAGGGACTCCATTGATTTTTACTTCCCTTATCACTGGGGGCGAATCGTCGGTACACATGTACAGTCCCAGCACCCCATCATCTTCTGCCTGTTCCTCGCTGAACAGTGGATCATCCCCCATCTCCTCAGCCACATGGTGAGTCCGATTTCTTTTACACATATGCTGAAGGTGGCCTTTCGTGTGGCAGGTATTGCACGTGTACTCCGCAAAACTGCACTGGTGAGCCCCGTGGCTAGCATGGTGCTGCTTGATTGGCCCCCCCTCAGCGGACTCTGAGTTCCAGGACCCCGAGGTCTGTGCTCTCGGCCCCGGGCAGAGCCACGTTCTGCAGTTTTGTCCTTGGTGGGTGCTATCCTGTGGACAGTGCCTGCCGGGTTTGAGACTGTGTGGATTATTTGCTTGGTGCTGCAAGTCGAAGTCATATGTGCCCGCTGATGGTGATGGCCTTTGTCAGAGTGACTGTGGGTTCCGTGGCTAACAGCTTGTGAAGGAGGCCCTCGTGGCCAAACCCCATAACGAAAACGTCCCGTAACGCCTCGTCAAGGTGTGCGCCAAAATCACATGGCGCCGCGAGTCTCCTGAGGTCCGCAGCATATTTGGTGACATCCTGGCCCTCAGGTCTGCAGTGATGGTAAAATTTGTATCTGGCCGTGAGGATGCTCTCCTTCGGTTTCAACTGGTCACGAATGAGTTCAGTCAGCTCCTCGTATGACTTGTCCCTGGCGCTCCCGGGTGCCAGCAAATCCCTGACGAGACAGTAAACCTCATCTCCACAACTGGAGAGCAAGATCGCCTTATGCTTATCTCTCATTGCGTATGTGTCCTCCGTCAGGTCGTTTGCTGTGAAGTAGTACTCGAGCCTTTCCGTAAAGGCCTCCCAATCATTGCCCACGGTAAAATCCTTTGGCGAGCCCAGAGTAGCCATGGTTGCATGGAGTTTGTCCGCTTCCTTGTCGCCAATGTGGTGTATGTAGCACACAAATCACTGACTCCACACGGTCTGGTGTTAATCTAACTGCTGTGACCTTTGTCCTTTATTGAACAGACTCAGAGTGCCTCTCAGGTGTGGTGGTCAGCCTTTTATAGTGCCTGTTGCAGGTACTTCCAGGTTTCCCACCACAGCACCCTCTGTGGTGTACCATTGTGCTTATATTACATTTAAGGTACCAGGACGATACACACATCAATACATAACAGGCAGGATCTCGATTGAGGAGATCTTCAAAGTGCTCCTGCCAGCAGGCTCTGACTGCCTTGGTGTCCTTGATGTGTGTTTCCCCATTCTTGGCCAGCAATGGAGTGGGGCCTTTGGTGTTTGGACCATAGGTGGCCTTGACTGCGATGAAGAATCCTCGCACATCATGGCTGTCGGACAGCTGCTGTATCTCCTGTGCTTTCTCCATCCATCACCTTTCTTCAGATCCCGCGCTTTTTGTTGGACCTCAGCCTTGTCTCATCTGTAATGCTGCTTTGCTGCTCCAGAGTTGGGTTGTTGTTTAAGGCTCAGAAATGCCCTGCGCTTGCGATCTATTAGCTCTTGGATCTCCTGATCATTTGCATCAAACCAGTCCTGGTGTTTCCTGGTTGAGTGACCGAGCGTCTCTTTACAGGCACTGGTTATGAAGGCCTGGAGGGCAGACCAAGTGCTGTGGGCATTCTGCGTCTCGGGGTCATCAAGGCACGCCAGGTTAGCTTTGAGACACTGACTGTATAGGGCTCTTTTAGCTGGATCCTTAAGTGCCCCCACATTGACTTTTTTGTGGCACTGCTTCTGCTGCCTCCTCTGCTTTGGGGCTATGTTGATGTCAATGATGGATCTGATTAGGCGGTGGTCTGTCCAGAAGCTCCTGTCATGGCGCGGGTGATGTGCACATCCTTGCGATCCCTGGCTTGGACGATGACATAGTCGAGCAGGTGACAGTGTTTGGAGTGAGGGTGTTGCCACGATGCTTTGTATTTGTCCCTCTGGCGGAACAAGGTGTTGGTGATGACAAGTTCATGCTCTAGACATTTGGTCAGGAGTAGGGTACCTCATCTGTTGCATCAAGGGGCATACCACTGATGACTGTTGTGCACTGGTTCTGGGATAGGGTGAGTCGAAGAGTCATGAGACGTTCATTAGCCCTGCAGGGGGAGTCTTTGAGGCAGTCGACCAGCTTGTTTTTGATGGCAAAGCTGACTCCATAGAGGCGGCTTTCTTTCTCTGGTTTCCCTTTCCAGAAGAAGGTGTAACCTCCCCACCTTGTTCCTTGAGCTGGCCTTCCCATGCCCGCCGGGTCTCGCTTAGGGCGGCGATGTCAATATCCAAACATTTAAGTTCCCGGGCAACTATGGCGGTGCGGCGTTCCGGCCTGTCGCTGTTGGAGTTGTCCATGAGGGTCCTGATGTTCCAGGTCCTGAACTTCATGTTAGAGGAGTGAGTTCTTTTAACGTGGGGTGGTCGTTGCACACCGGCTACCACACGGGCTTAGCTGAGCAAGGTCTTGATCCAGTGGCAAGAGGGTCCAAGACGACTGGAGACCAGGCACTGCTGTATCGGCCTAATTGCCTACGGCGAGATGTTGGTCACAGGCTCGGCGCTGAGTAGTGCCCTTGATGGTAGGTGGTCCGAAGCTTGGGAGAGTCAGTGGCCCACTGGGGTTCAGAGTGGGAGGTCAGGGGGGTCACAGCCATGGTGCTCAGCATGTGTTGGAGGAGGAGAAGAGGCCAGGTCACCAGTGGGGAAGGAGAGCTCCAGTCGTCGCTGAAGGAAGAGGGAATGCCAGTCGCCGTCGTAGGAGAGGAGGAGGTTGCCTGTGGGGAAGGAGTGGTCCAGCCGTCGTCAAGGAGGCCCAGACTCCGTCACCGATGGGTGATTATGGTGGGAAGCCTGAGGTAGGCCCGAACTCATAGGACTCGCAGGGATGGGCCTAGGGTAAGGATTTACGTGTTTAGGACCTCCTATTAGGGTCTATTAGGGCCAGGAGAAGTTTAGACAGTGGGAGGGGGGAAGTTGAGGGTGGAAAGTTGCCGATAGCAGAAGGTGAGAGTTGTTTAGCAGGGGAGCTCCCTAGGGAGCTGCCACCCCGGCGGCCATCTTACATATACCACCATGGAAACACCCCCACCATCGACACACCTGTGCTTGTGCTTGCTGTGGAAGGAGTGAATGATGGAAGGTGCTGATTTCTTGGATCGGACTGAAGCCTGTGGCTGGTTCCTGGGGTTTAATTAGAGAAACAGAAGAGGAGCATATGTTGGAATGCTAGCTCTAAAACACCTTTCAAAACAAAGCTTACACAGCAAATAGTGAGTCATGGTGATGTGCTGAAGGGTATGTGAGTGAGTGAGTGAGTGAGTGAGCGAGCGAGCAGAGGAAGAATAATGCTACTAGCCCTGATTACTTGTTCAAATTGACACAATGTTCTTAAGTTAGGGGGACCTTGTCTTGTTTGGGTTTTCTCTCCTCTGTTATGCACTGCCTTGACTTGCAAGCAGAACATTAAAGAGCACATGGAGTGACAACCAAATACCAACTCTGCATCCCAGCCAGTGTGAGAAGAACGGAACATGCATCATGCAGATAGGTTGTGTTGTGAGATTGGTTTACGGGCTCACATTTGCAAATAGTAACACAATAACTGTTCCGGTTTGAAGTGGCAGTAATGAAAAGTAGCCAGGCGCAGGATGGGCGTGCATGGGAAGCAAAGTGTCATTGAGGAAGAGGACATGCAGATATGAGGAAATATCGATTAGGAAAGAGGTTCAGCAAGGAGGGGAGAATCTCAAAATTATTGCAAAAAACAGTTTTAAAACATTTTCTCCTGAGATGAGGGCAATGCTGGTATTTATGGGCAATTACCAGCCAACCACATTGTGTGGGACTGGAGTCACATGTAGGCTAGAACAGGTAGAGGTTCCCTTCCCTGATGGACATTAGTGAACAATTTTACAAGAATTCATGGTCATTTTTACCCGAAGCGCATAAATCAACAGATTTAAGAATTTAATTTTCCAACTTGTCATGGTGGGATTCAGAACTCCAGACCTTTGGGTTGTTAGACCAGCACCGTAAACGCTAAGCTACCCCTATTAGAGTAAAGGATTGTACAAATATATCAGTAAAAAGAGAATTGTGAAATGCAGGCGAGACCCCTGAGAGGAGAGATAAGCAGAAATTGGCCAGGGATACCTAACCTTCACTTTGATATTTCTAAAATAGGATATTGGGGAGGAGGCAACTCCTGAATTGGTTAAAAGTGAAATGAGAAATATTATTAAAAAAAAGGAAAGTATTAGAGAAGTTGGTTAATGTAAAGCAGGATAAGGTGCCAGGATCCGACAATCCTGAGGATTAATGGGGGGGGGGGAAGGGGAGAAAAGCAGAGGTACTAGAAATTATGGGCTGAATTTTAATGGAGAAGACGAGTTGGGAGTAGGGGGGTAGTGGGTGTGGTTCTGAGGCGTTTGGGAAACCTGGGAGAACGGGTTTCCCACAAGCCCTGTTGACGTTAACGGCAGAGTCTGATTTGGATGGGAAGCCTCTGTTTCTCTCCCGCAGCCAGCCAGATTGAGAGGCTGTCTGGCTCCGGGTGGTCACACCGCACAGAAGAGGGAGGGAGGGAGGGAGGCATCGCGGGGGCGGGGGGGGGGGCCAGGGGAGCAAGGGGTGGGAGGTGCAAAATGATCACCGGCCGGCCGGAGAAGTGGTGGCGGGCAGTGGGGGGGGGGAGCTTGAGGATTGCCAGCACAGGCCGGGACCAACATGGAGGGGGTAGGTTGGTCCACAATATCACTGGCCAGCCGGAGGAAGGTGGTCAGGCATCCAGACCATCGTGATTGTGGGCCAGTTGGGGGCTGGGGGAGGGGAGTATCGGGTGGAGATCGGGGGCAGGAACAGCACGGGGGGAAGGCGCCAGAGGAGTGAAGGGTGTGAGGCCTGATGGTTGGGGGGGGGGGAAATCGGAGCCTGGGGGGTGCGGTGGGGAGGCCTGCAGATAAATGCAGAAATCCAGAAGTTGCTGTCAGTCATTCCCTGACCCACCACAGGCTGCGCTGTTGAGCTCTCCGGAGACTGCAATCAATTCCAATCACATTAAACTGATTCAAATGTCCCCTTTTACACTGGAATATCGCTGTTAAAGCCCCAACAAAGTTAAGCCTTGTTGAAATAGGCGTAACTGGGGTTTTAATAGCATACTGACTGCTGATCCTGAAAAAAGAATGTTATATTTGTAGAATGACAAATTTTTCCATTATGTTAAAAATTCCATGGTTTTTAATATAATATATATCTTTTAAGTTTGTTTATGATATTTTAACTTCTACCTTAATCCCATGTGTAGAAACGAAAGAAAAACTTGCATTTATATGTCACCTTTCTCAACACAGGACATCCCAAAGCACTTTATAGCCAATTTTGAAGTGTAGTCACTGTTGTAATGCAGGAATCACGCCAATTTGCACACATGTGATTGAGGATAATTATTGGGCAGGTCCCCCACTCTTTTTCGTAATAGCACCGTGGGATCTTTTACGTCCACCTGAGAGAGCAGACAAGGCCTCGGTTTAACGTCTCATCTGAATGACAGCACCTCCGACAGTGCAGCACTCCCTCAGCACTGCACTGGAGTGTCAGCCTAGATTTTTGTGCTCAGGTCTGTGAAGCGGGACTTGAACCCACAACCTTCTGACTCTCTCAGGTGGACGTAAAAGATCACATGGCACTATTTCGAAGAAGAGCAGGGGAGTTATCCCCGGTGTCCTGGCCAATATTTATCCCTCAGTCAACATAACAAAAACAGATGATCTGGTCATTATCACATTGCTGTTTGTGGAAGCTTGCTTATGCACAAATTGGCTGCCATATTTCCCACATTACAACAGTGACCACTCTCCAAAAGTACTTCATTGGCTGTAAAGCATTTTGAGACGTCCGGTGGTCGTGAAAGGCGCTATATAAATGCAAGTCTTTCTTTCTTTCTTTAAAAGAAGGCCCAGATGTTTATCAGTAGCCTAAAAATACAAACCGGCCACTAACCTGTAAGGAGGGGATGAGCCCTTTGAATAGCGCTGCAGCAGGGTCCTTCCTAACAGCGCCATTATTTGCCGGTTGAGTTTATCACGTGGCGAGTTAGACAATGGGTCAGACCACTTTCAAAAAATGGTCCTATAACCAGCGTAGGACTCTTATGTTAAAATGATTATGAAGTGGATCAAATGGGATTGAAGGCCGATAAATCCCCAGGGCCTGATGGTCTGCATCCCAGAGTACTTAAGGAGGTGGCCTTGGAAATATTGGATGCATTGACAGTCATTTTCCAACATTCCATAGACTCTGGATCAGTTCCAATGTAACCCCACTTTTTAAAAAAGGAGGGAGAGAGAAAACAGGGAATTATAGACCGGTCAGCCTGACATCGGTAGTGGGTAAAATGATGGAATCAATTATCAAGGATGTCATAGCAGCGCATTTGGAAAGAGGTGACGTGATAGGTCCAAGTCAGCATGGATTTGTGAAAGGGAAATCATGCTTGACAAATCTTCTGGAATTTTTTGAGGATGTTTCCAGTAGAGTGGACAAGGGAGAACCAGTTGATGTGGTGTATTTGGACTTTCAGAAGGCTTTCGACAAGGTCCCACACAAGAGATTAATGTGCAAAGTTAAAGCACATGGGATTGGGGGTAGTGTGCTGACCTGGATTGAGAACTGGTTGTCAGACAGGAAGCAAAGAGTAGGAGTAAATGGGTACTTTTCAGAATGGCAGGCGGTGACTAGTGGGGTACCGCAAGGTTCTGTGCTGGGGCCCCAGCTGTTTACATTGTACATTAATGATTTAGATGAGGGGATTAAATGTAGTATCTCCAAATTTGCGGATGTCACTAAGTTGGGTGGCAGTGTGAGCTGCGAGTAGGATGCTATGAGGCTGCAGAGTGACTTGGATAGGTTAGGTGAGTGGGCAAATGCATGGCAGATGAAGTATAATGTGGATAAATGTGAGGTTATCCACTTTGGTGGTAAAAACAGAGAGACAGACTATTATCTGAATGGTGACAGATTAGGAAAAGAGGAGGTGCAACGAGACCTGGGTGTCATGGTACATCAGTCATTGAAGGTTGGCATGCAGGTACAGCAGGCGGTTAAGAAAGCAAATGGCATGTTGGCCTTCATAGCGAGGGGATTTGAGTGCAGGGGCAGGGAGGTGTTACTATAGTTGTACAGGGCCTTGGTGAAGCCACACCTGGAGTATTGTGCACAGTTTTGGTCTCCTAACTTGAGGAAGGACATTCTTGCTATTGAGTGAGTGCAGCAAAGGTTCACCAGACTAATTCCCGGGATGGCGGGACTGACATATCAAGAAAGACTGGATCAACTGGGCTTGTATTCACTGGAGTTCAGAAGAATGAGAGGGGACCTCATAGAAACGTTTAAAATTCTGACGGGTTTAGACAGGTTAGATGCAGGAAGAATGTTCCCAATGTTGGGGAAGTCCAGAACCAGGGGTCACAGTCTAAGGATAAGGAGTAAGCCATTTAGGACAGAGATGAGGAGAAACTTCTTCACCCAGAGAGTGGTGAACCTGTGGAATTCTCTACCACAAAAAGTTGTTGAGGCCAATTCACTAAATATATTCAAAAAGCAGTTAGATGTAGTCCTTACTACTCGGGGGATCAAGGGGTATGGTGAGAAAGCAGGAATGGGGTACTGAAGTTGCATGTTCAGCCATGAACTCATTGAATGGCGGTGCAGGCTCGAAGGGCCGAATGGCCTACTCCTGCACCTATTTTCTATGTTTCTATGTTTCCGGCGCCGTCCTGGTTTTGAGGGCATCCGATGCAATATGCCGGGCGGCACACCTCTGGCGTGGGACTGGCGGCTGGGCACCTACCCGCTTCACGCCTATAAAACGGGGCAAGGCACAATTCACTTTCTAGGGCTTTGTTTTTACAGCTGACATCGAGACTGTTCCCTATTTATTAACCAGAGCCACGCTTTACAGAATGGGAAAGGTCACCATGCCAATGAATCTTCTCTGAGTTGTGACTGCCCACTACCACAATATGCGTCACTGGGCAGTGTGATCAAAACTCATGAAACACATCTATAATTAATGAACACCGATTAAAGGCAGCTTTGGAATCTGTATTCTCCCATGGATACCATTGCTTTATTGCATCATTCCTTGGGCTTTGCTTCCTCTTCATTACCCAAGAATTTTCCTGACATGCTTCTTTAATTGTTGGCGACCAAATAGAAACTTGTTCTAAGTTTGAACGGGTAAGAGATGTGTGGTTTGGTTCGATAGTTTTGGAAACCTACTTAAAACCTACCTCTTTGACCAAGCTTTTGGTCATCTGCCGTAATTGCTTCTTATATGGCTCAGCGTCAATTTTTTTTGTCTTGTAACACTGCTGTGAAGCGCCTTGGGATGTTTTACAATGTTAAAGGCGCTATATAAACACAAATTGTGGTTGTTGTAGAAATCAGTCTACAGGGATGTAAAAGTGAAGGGAAAATCATCCTTTCTTTGAAGATGAATTGAAAACATTTGAAAAATTAGACATAATAGTTCAATTATCTCACAGTTTATTTCTCCCTTGTGAAGACCAAGCTCTCAAAAATAAACTGAAATATTCATTTCATTCAGTCCCATTCACCATCACAATCTTGTGATTATATAACCTTGTCTCTCTCCCATCTGAAAATGTGGCGCATGAATCAATAACAAGCTGGTTAACTGTCTTTTCAACCATTATCAATGGGTCTTTTTTTATAGTTTTTGTATGAAAATGCCCTATCTTTTAAACATCAAAAGACAGCAAGCACACCATAATATTTTTTGGTTCAGAATAGCACATCACATGAATTATCATCTCTGTCTAGCAACCATTGGAATTTCAGACAATCAATACCAGCTTTCATGGAAATACGATCACATATAACCACATTGAAGTCACTGGCTTTCATTTATAGCCTTCTTGTACTTGTTTATATCCAGTCACTAATACTTGCAGTACAATAAATAACCCCATCTGACTAGAATGGTTTTGGGCAATTCATGATGGAAACTTACAAAATGTGGTTTGATTCAGTTTAAGACCTGACACTTCTCTTCAATTCTGGATTGCTTCATCTGCATTGCTACTGAGAAAAGTTATGCTGTTGGAGAGCAGCGCCCGCAGCCTTCAGCCGCCTGAGGAAAAGAGTGTTCGAAGATCAGGTCCTCAAATCTGCCACCAAGCTCATGGTCTACATGGCTGTAGTGATACCTGCTCTCCTGTATGGCTCAGTGACATGGACCATGTACAGTAGGCACCACAAATCGCTGCAGAAATGCCACCAACGATGTCTCCGCAAGATCCTGCAAATCCCCTGGGAGGACAGACGCACCAACGTTAGTGTCCTCGATCAGGCCAACATCCCCAGCATCGAAGCACAGACCACACTTGACCAGCTCCGTTGGGCGGGCCACATTGTTCGCATGCCCGATACAAGATTCCCAAAGCAAGCGCTCTACTCGGAACTCCTACATGGTAAGCGAGCCCAAGGTGGGCAGAGGAAACATTTCAAGGACACCCTCAAAGCCTCCCTGATAAAATGCAACATCCATACCGACACCTGGGAGTCCCTGGCCAATGATCGCCCTAAGTGGAGGAAGTGCATCCGGGAGAGCGCTGAGCACCTCGAGTCTCATCGCCGAGAACATACAGAAATCATACAGAAATCAAGCGCAGGCAGAGGAAGGAGAGTGCAGCAAACCAGTCCCACCCACCTCTCCCCTCAACCTATGACAGAGGAAGCATTTCAAGGACATCCTCAAAGCCTCCCTGATAAAATGCAACATCCATACACCTGGGACACCTGGGAGTCCCTGGCCAATGACCGCCCTAAGTGGAGGAAGTGCATCCGAGAGGGCGCTGAGCACCTCGAGTCTCATCGCTATATTGGACTGTTCAGTCACCTAAGCACTCACTTTTGGAGTGGAAGCAAGTCTTCTTCGATTCCGAGGGACTGCCTATGATGATGACTCCACAAGATTTCGACTTTAAGAGTGCATAGGAAAATAACTTGTGAACAAATGTAATGGCATTTTAAGATAGAGAATTTAAAATTTGTGGAACACAGTTGCCTGTATAAAGTAATATTATTGCTATTTACTGATCAAATCGATGCAAAGAGTTTACTGCCTCTTACTGCCTCACAATGATACCTACTCAGAGTCGGGCAAATGACATTACTCTTTGCCTGAACATGCGTCAACTGTTCAATTGCAGGGCTTGAATATTGCTCCCTTTGTGCAATACTTGATGCATGATTGTTTTGTTCAAAACATGATCGTTCTGTTTAAATTTACAATTTGGATTTTATAATATGACAGACTTGATTCAGGGAAATTTCAATCTTAACGTAGTTTGATATTTCCCGCTAAATAATCACGTAATCCACACATACTGAAGGATTAAAGATATCATTCTCATCATAGGTAGTCCCTCGAAGCGAGGATGACTTGCTTCCACACCAAAATGGGATGTTTCAATGAAGGACCGAATATTCCAGATCCTGAACTACATCGCGAAGGGTGGAAGATGCCAGTGCTTGGATTTTTTTAACGTGTGGTGGCCGTTGCACACCAGCCACCACACGGGCTTGAAGAGCTAGGTCTTAGTCCAGTGGCAAGGATTACCCAAGACTAACTGGAGACCAGCTCTGCTGCACAGACTGAGCGCGCACACATATCGCAGTGTGAGCTGGCCCGTGCTGCCCCTGGGCCCTCGCCTTTTCTGGGCCCCAGATTCACGCCTCTCCTGGACCCCGGTGAATTCCCTCTATGGACTCTTGCCGCTCCTTTGCCCCTCCTGCTGTGCCTGCCCGCACTGCAATCAGCGACCTGGCTTGATAGCCATCGCCCTCCTGCAGCAGCACGCGCTGCTCCCTGCAGTGGTATGCTGCCGCACGTTGCTCCCTCAATGGCCCCGGCCTAGCATTCCAGATACTGAAACCATTGGGCATAGGGCTATTTCCCAAAAAGTAGCATTCCCTTTCATTATAAAATGATAGCTGCTTATCCACTTCAAGGCAAATTACTATATAAAAGAAATCCTGCAACCGTTGTACATTGCTGGATGCAACAACTAACAATTATGTAACATTTATCAAGCATTGAAACAACTGAAAATGCTTTACAGGATAGGCAGGAAGTAGGTTGAGGGGGAGGTCACTGAAAGCATGGTAAAGAGGTCCATTAGAGCAGTTAGCAAGGTGAAGAAATTTGGCAGAAGAGTTCCATAGTGAAGGCGTATGAATAGCAGCTGAAGATTGTGCTATCAGTGAAGGACGGCGAAGAGGTATGGCGTCAGGCAATGTAGTGGGAGGCCTTGTGACCTGGAATCGCACTCTGTACCTACCTGACTCAGAGCAACAGTACAGATAATATAACTGCAGTGTTAGACCCAGGAGAGCTCAGATGTATTATCCTCACTGATCTATTGAACCATCAGGGTGTGGTTGTCTTTCCGTTCCCTTGTGATGATGATACGCCGCTCTCCCTATTTTATACAGAAGCTGCTCTTTTTTCTTTCAAGCCCTTCCCTTAGTTTCCAATAACCTTATTTACGCCTGCTGTACTGTGTAGTATGCTTTATTCCCCCAGAGCGCTCCAGATTGACTTCTTGCGAGTTCTTGATCATTGACAACTCTTTGTGCTTTGACCAGGGTTGGTAATTATTAACGGTTTGTCTACTTTCCTGTTTGGATTTACAAGTTGCTTACTTGTACTGATTGGCTTTTTGTCATCTGTATCTCTTATTGTTTTAATGGCAAATTTTGAAAGACAGCTTAAAAAAAGAATCTGGACGAATTTCTAATCACGAGGTAATTTGCATGTATCCCTCCACGGCACTCTCAGGGAGTTCACTGGCCTGCCAGGGGACTGATATTCCTCTGCACTATTTTAGCGCATTGGTTAATGTGCTTGTGTCAAATTTCTATTTCAATTAAGTCATTAACCTGGTTATTTCAACCAGTACATTAAAAATGCCGGAATTTGTAATTCAGTTTCCCCACTCCAGCCAGACCAGCAGGAATGAAAAACAAAGAAAGAAAATATGAATAAATAAATACATCAATAAAAGCCATGTGAGATTTCTACTGATGCTCAGAATATAAATGCCTTTCATTTCATCCCTATTTCTTTCCTCAGAAGCAATATATTTGATTCCATTAATATATTACAAATTGTTAGGTGTAGAAGAGCAAAACTAAGCATGGGTTAGCAAATACTAGTTAAATATAAAAGATGTTTAGGTTAAAATAGAATTAATTCTAGGACACAGGGTGCAGAATGTTTTGACGTAAGCACAAAAGATGAAAATTGTTAAGAAATTTCAGTGGATGTTCAAACCTTAGAATTCAGCCTCAGAGCAAAAGTCCCAGAGGTCTTTGGGAAGTGTCAACTTCCTGTGTAAGCAGTACTAATGATGGAGAGATAAAAGTAAAAGCTTGATTCCAGAGCTCTCCAGAGACAGAGCAGACACTTTGAGAGCTGCAATCAAAAGGAGCTCATTCTGTGATCAAAGCTGCCCATGCATTGATCTTGGGGAGATTTCTGCCGGGCTCTTAATTCTACCCTACAGAACTGCATCGGATTTCGTTCTCTCATCCCCCCAAAAAATCACGTCCTTTCATTTTTATGGGGTCTAGGAGTAGTAACATCCAGTGATTGTTTCATACTACAAGGTTAGGAAGCCATATTTTTGCCTATGTGTGGGGCGACATGCCAGTTAAATCCTGAAGCAATGTTTCAGTTTGGTGAAGAAAATAGAGAATACCGAGGAGTGGAAATAGATTAAAAGCAGCAATTCAGCAGATTCCGATGACATCATAAATCGTTAAAAGAAGAATTTATATAGCACCTTTTGTGACCTCAGAATGTCCTAAAGTGCTTTACAGCCAATGAAGTACTTTTGAAATGTAGTCACTGTTGTAATGTAGGAAAACACAGCAGGCAATTTACGTTCAGCAAGCTCCCACAAACAGCAATGAGATAATGACCAGATAATCTGTTTTAGCGATGTTGGTAGAGGGATAAATATTGGCCAGGACACGGGTGATAACTCCCCTGCACTTCTTCAAAATAGTGCCGTGGGATCCTTTACGCCCATATAAGTGGGCAGATAGGGCCTCGGTTTAACGTCTCGTTCGATAGACAGCACCTCCGACAATTCAGCACTCCCTCAGTATGCATTCAAGTATCAGCTTAGATTATGTGCTCAATTCTTTGAAGTGGGACTTGAACCCACTCACCTTCTGAGGTGAGAGTGCTACCACTGAGCCAAGGCTGACACTTTGAGCTTAACCTACATTTTGACTTACTGCATGTAACTTTCACAACCCATTTACTAACTTTTATATTGTATCTGTAGTGTATGCAGCACTCAAATCACTGACTCCACACAGTCTGGTGTTGTAGTAACTGCTGTGACCTTAGTCTTTTATTGTATAACTCCAGAGTGCCTCTCAGGTGTGGTGGCAGCCTTTTATACTTTGTCTTGCAGGTACTTTCAGGTCTCCCACCACAGCGCCCTCTGTGGCGCACCATTGTACTTATACATTTAATGTACCTGGACAATACATAACATCTCACTCCCCTCCCAGTTCCAGAAGCCATTGCCGGTGACCTCGGCCTTGTTCGTCCTGGTTGATTTGTGAGTGTGAGTCCATGACCATCCACTTCCCTCTTCTCCCCCATGTAAAGGTTATGCTTGCGATCCGGTGCAAGCCTGTGATATTTGCAGTCCTTACATGGGTGATGAAGTACACAACCACACAGAAAACAGGTATACATAGACAGTACACTTGTATGGTACATATAATATGTGGTACAGATGTTGCAGGTACACTGAACAGTTATTTAATCCCAGCTCCTCTGGGTGAGGTGCGGTGGCGGTATACTGCCCCTTTTTGCCCGAGGTAACGGGCTGTGCTGAGACAGGGTATCGCAACTAGTGCGTTGCCTGTTCTCAGAAAGTGATCGCCTTAGTGGCTCATCTGCAGCCGTTGAACCATTGCATGAATCACATAGATCGAGAATCGCATTGATCCATTAATCATGTTAGTCATGGATCCATTTACCCTTTTACTGTACCTTGTGGTATTAACTCTTTTCGTAATACATATCCCTTATTTTAAACACAGTACCCATTCAGCATCAAAATATTAACTCTTATCATAACTCATGTCATCCTACAAATCACATTGCTCATTTAGACTCGCTCTTGCTTTGCAAAAGTCTCTTTGTGTGGCCCGCCACGGTGTAAAGCCCTTTTAAGACTCCCGGGTGCATTTCCCTTTTAAGACGCCATCTTGTGGTTCCCACGAGGCTTCCCTTGGGCACCGCTATTTTAGTTGCTCTGCTGGCCTTTGTCTGCAGAGCTCTGCTGCCACGAGGCTCGCCACCATCTTGAGCTCGCTGGCATGACGTTTTACTCTCTGGAATAGAAGGATTAAAGAGGAAAGAAGAAAGGAAAATGGCAAAGACAATTTGATCATGGCTCTTTGGATTCGATCAGTCATGGTCCCTGTGAGAGCAGCCTCCGTAATTGCTGCCATATCCGCTGCTCTGGCTCTTGTACCCACCCGAGTAGCTGTCGCATTCTCCCGAGTCATACCTGCCGCCTCATCAGCCTCCACCGTCACTGTAGCCCCGCTCCTGCCGTTGTCCCAGTAACTGCCGCCTCTCCTGCGGCCGCCGTAGCCGCCACCACCGCCGCCGCTGTCCCGGCCTCCACCGTAGCCGTGACTGCCGCCCGTGAGATACCTGCACATCCGCTCTGCCAAGAACAGGTATCAGTTCCTTGGTGTAGGTACGCAGCTTTGCCATGACCGGGACCAACTTGGGTCGTGCAGCTGGGTTGACCCACAGTTTATCGAAAGTTTCCTGACTCATCAACGACGGACCCGATCCAGTGTCCACTTCCATACTCATTGGGACTCCGTTAATCTTGACTTCCATAATCACTGGGGCCGAACCGTCGGTACACGTATACTGTCCAAACGCCTCATCTTCTTCTGCCTGCTCCTCGCTGGAAGGTGGACCCTCTACCATACGCTGAAGGTGGCCTTTCGTGTGGCAGGCATTGCACATATACTCCGCAAACCTGCACTGGTGAGCCCCATGGCTTCCTCTGCAGCGCCAGCATGGTGCTACTCGATTAGTCCCCCTCAGCGGACTCTGAGTTCCAGGATCCCGAGATCCGTGCTCTCTGCCCTGGACAGAGCCACATTCTGCAGTTTTGTCTGTGGTGGGCGCTATCCTGTGGACTGTGCCTGCCGGGTTCGAGACTGTGTGTATCATTTGCTTGGTGCTGCAAGTCGAGGTCATATATGCCCAGCTGATGGTGATGGTTTGCTTCAGGGTGACTGTAGGTTCCGTGGATAGCAGCTTGTGGAGAAGACCCTCATGTCCAATCCCCATAACAAAGACGTCTCGCAACGCCTCGTCAAGGTGTGTGCCAAAGTCACACGGCGCCGCGAGTCTCCTGATGTCCGCAGCATATTTGGTGATATCCTGGCCCTCAGGTCTGCAGTCGTGGTAGAATTTGTGCCTGGCCGTGAGGATGCTCTCCTTTGGTTTCAGTTGGTCACGAATAAGTTCAATCAGCTCCTCATATGCCAGCAAATCCCTGACGAGACAGTAAACCTCATCACCACAACTGGAAAGCAATATTACGCTTCTCTCTCAGTGTGTCCGTGTTCCCCGTCAGGTCATTTGCTGTGAAGTAGTACTCAAGCCTTTCCGTGAAGGCCTCCCAATCATTGCCCACCGTAAAATCCTTTAACGAGCCCAGAGTAGCCATGGTTGCGTGAAGCTCGTCCGTGTCCTCGTTGCCAATGTAGTGTATGCAGCACTCAAATCACTGACTCCACACGGTCTGGTGTTATAGTAACTGCTGTGACCTTAGTCCTTTATTGTGTAACTCCAGAGTGCCTCTCAGGTGTAGCGGGTAGTCTTTTATACTCTGTCTTGCAGGTACTTTCAGGTCTCCCACCACAGCGCCCTCTGTGGCGCACCATTGTACTTATACATTTAATGTAGCTGGACAATACATAACAGTATCGATCTTTTTAATTTTAAAAATATATATGTGAATATTGTTTTGACAACCATTTATAAGGTTTTACAGCAGTGAATCTCATTAATGGTGGGATTATTATCGCAGTTAAAAAAAATATTGTGCATTTATCAGCTAATTGAGGCTTAGCGATCTAAAGATCACTGTTAATCTTTAACCTGATCTTCGTAAGTAGAGAAGGCTTACTACTCGATGATTTACCCCTTGTCAACGGGCGATTCCTAATGAGATAATTTCGCAGCAGCGCAGGTATGATTCAAAAAGGCATAAAAAAAATTCTTCTTTTTCTTGACAACGTTTTCCCTTTCTCTCACACAAGTGCTGTCTCCTTTCTGGGATGCAGTCCCACAGGTGATGCTCACACTTCAATACCTCATTTTATTTATTTGGGAGCTTTGACAGTGAGGCCTAGATTTTCTGATCAGCATTATCTTAATGCTGGTACTGAGCCATTTGAAATGAATGATGAAAGCACGATGATAACACTGATTGGAAAAACCAGGCTTAATGCCAACAGACTATTCAAGAACAATGGGCATTGTCGCCTGTCCTCATCAAATTTTCACACATGTACATTTTGAGCAGTGGTCATCGATTATCATTCAGGAGCAGGAAGGCTGGTTGATTTTCCTATTCCCAATTCACAGCTGCTGACTCATTGTAACATCCCAGTGCTACCTTGGCACAATCAGCTGACTCAGCACAGAACACCGATCTAAATATTGGACTTTCATGGCTCAACTTTAATAAATTCTCCTAGTCATCAGAGGACCTTGACCAAAACATCTTGTTGGACAGAAATTATGTTGTAGGCCTCAGTGAGGAGATTTTTTTTAGGTATCATATTTTTTTTAATCACCATAAAACACCAGGATTATGACTTTGGGTATTGTTGGGCTTAAAATTTTAGACAGAAATTTACTGCGCCTTTGAGATTCAGCATAAACTCAGCAAATGTGGGAGAGCTGCACTTTTACATGGGGTGGAGCCATTTTAATGGGCTCAAGTTTCGGACCCCCGCTAGAACGTACCACATCGGAGAGGCCCGCCCAATTTGTGGAACAGAAATTGCTCCGAATACTTCCCTCGCGATTCTCGGATATATGTCGGGGCCGTTTCCAGCTAGGCGCGGCGCAGCAGGAGCTGCTGGGGGTGGAGCTACAGCCCTGAGCCCAAAAGAGTGCCCAGTGCGCAGTGACTCCTGGCCCTCCCAGTGCGTCCTGTCTCCGGGCGACGACCCTATCCCTGGCCGAAGGGATGACGCCCCTATCCCGGGCCAAGTGGCCTGACTGCCCTTACCTCCTCGGCGGCGGGACCCGACCAGCATCTCCTCGAAGGCAGGCCCCGCCTGAACTCTTCGTAGGGGGCGGGGCCCCCCCCGACCGGCATCTTGTGGGGGGGCGAACCCCGCCCGACCAGCTCTTCAGCAGGCTGTTGGAGGGCTCCCAGTGCTGCAGTAGGTGAGTAGAAACTTTTAATTTTTTATTTAATGATTGATTTTTTTTTGATTTATAGGTTGCTTTATTGAGTTGTTGATTTATTTATCATTTATTATTGATGATGGCTCTTTATTGGTAAAAGTGAAGTGTAATGCTTTGTAAAATCCCCTAACTTCCCTCTAACTTCCCTTTCCCCCCCATCTCTCACTACCTGCGCCTAATTTACAAAGTGTACGCAAAGTTTTTCTGAGCGTACAAAAATCGACACTTACTCAGTTCTAAGTTAGTTTGGAGTAACTTTTCGCTGCCTAAACTTGCAAAACAGGCGTAAGTGGCTGGACACGACCCCTTTTGAAAAAACTGTACTAAAACAAAACTATTCTAACTAACTAGAACTGGAGCAAACTAAATGCCGAGAATTGCGATTTCTAAGATACTCCATACTAAATTAGTTGCTCCAAAAAAATAGGAGCAACTTGAGCAGAAACTTGGACCCAATAAGAGGCAGAGTTTTTTGACAGGGGTTTTGTGGAATCAAAACAACATTGAAAAAAATTGGCCTCGGTGACTTATGCCTGTTTTTACCCTACGCCTGAATTTCCTCGACGTATCGAAAATCGGCATTTCGACATACTTACAACATTGTTTCATTGCAAGTTTTCAGAAAATTCTGATTGGGGCTGAAATTGCCCCTTTCTGAAAGGCTCATCGAGAGACGCTAATGGGGCGATAAAGACTTGTTGCTGGGGGCAGGCAGCGTATGCGACCCGCCTGGAATTTCCCCTGGGTATGGCGGCAGCGAAAGCGGCTTTGCGCCACACTCCATAGTTTTAGCCCCGGCAGCAGCGCACACAGCGATCGGCATGCAGACCAACCCCTTATCCCCCTGTGGGAGCGGGTCGCAAAGCTGTGGTGGCTGGGGCTCCCCGTCCACCCTTAAAGTGGAGGGCCGTGCGCCGTGGCGGCCATCTTTTCCCTTTATCGGGCGACTTTGCAGGCGGCACGACAATGGCGGCCACTGGCCCGACAGAAACCCCCCCCGGTGGCCACGGAAGCGGCTACAGAGTTCGCAGCGGCATTCCCCTTTAAGAGAAAGGGAGGGATGTTCTAAGACGTCAGCGCCACACTGAGTGACATTGCCACATTTCTGACCTTTTCTCGACCCACGAGCACCTCCGATACCGCCCAGATGTTTTTCCATGCGCCATGACCCCAATTATGGGTCATTTAGGTTCCACTTTCAACGGGCGATAAACTTTTACTCAATTCGAATTGTGCCCCAAACGGGTGCGGGGCAATTTCACTCCTATTTTGTTTGTGGGACCTTGCGGTGTGCAAATTGGCTGCCACATTTCCCGACACAACAATAGTGAATACACTTCAAAAGTAATCAGTTGACTGTGAAACACTTTGGCCAGAATTTTGGCTATCTCAGCGGGTCCGGTGTGGACGGTGTCCGTGGGCGCTTGCGACTCTGCTGCTGCCTCCTTCCCGCTGTTGAAAATGAACTTACCTGAATGGGGCCTATTAAGCCCGCCCAGCGTGTTACCTGGCCCAATTAGATGAAGTGGGTCTGGTGATGTCAACCATGATGCGTTTTCAGCTGGGATCTTTAAAGGGTCCATGGCCACATTACATTTGAAGATTAATCTAACATAGTGCTGTCAGTGTTCTACAGCATTGGGGTGCTGCAAACACTGATAATGACTGCAGAGAGACAGAGGGCTGCACCCAGGTATGCTTGGGGAAGGAGTCAGAGCATGCTGGGGGTTCCTCTTCCCTCCCGATGGGTGGAAGAGACCTCCCCAGGAGACCAAAACAGCCTGATTGCAGATTGCAGAGGAGGCCACAAGCAAGGATGTGGTCAGGAGGACCTGGGTGCAGTGCCACAAACATTTTAATGATCTCATTAGATCAGGAAACATTATTACAAAGTCACACTCAACTGCATCCTGCTGACTCTTCTTGCTGGTAATTACTGATTTAGAGTTAAGCATGTGCCCCTTTCTTAAAGGGGCACAACAAATAAAGACTGTAAATTAACAAAAAATTTTAAAGTAACCGTAACTAATCAAATTAAAATGTTATTCCCGGGGGCGATGAAACACTCCAGTTCCTCCGGTGCCCACCGGTCGCAGAAGGTCTCGAGCATGCCAGTGTACACCGCGTGCTCCAACTCCAGGGACAGCCGGCATGAATGTACCTCATCCTGCTGTGCCTCTCATCACATCCCCATCACTCTGCCTTCCCAACCCTTCTCCTGCACATCATTTCTCACACCAACATACCTTGCACCTCCACCCATCCCTCTCTCTCTATCTACATTATCACATCCCCATCTCACTAGCCACCCCTCACACTCACCCTCATCCTAGTGCAATAATACCAACCAACAACACACAAGGATAGCCACTTAAGTGTTTTATCCAATGTTTATGTAAAGTTTCTGTTAATGTGGTGTCAAACATAAAAATCTTTATTTTCAACACTTTCTGTTCTTGGATAAATTTGTGTACACCTTTGGAAGTGGCTTAGTGAGTTGCAGTGAATGGTGAGACATAATGGTACCGCCCACAATGGTGATGAGTGTGAAAGGAAAGGCATTGTAGGGATACTTTATGGTGTTGGTGTGGGGTAGTGCCAAGCTGGCAAATCATGTGGCAGCCAGGGTGTACAGTGTCAAGTGAAGTAAATCTGGCCATGGTGAGGCCATCACTGCCCCCCTGGGCAGCAACGTGCTCGGGTGCAAATGTCTTCTGTCCTGTGAAGCCTCAGGTGATTGCCGAGAAAGTTGGTGTTGTTGTTGATGCAGCTGGTTTGCCTGGTGCTACTGGTGTTGGGGCTGATCATGGTCCGATTCCAACGATCACGATGAGACAGTATAAAGGGCACCCATGTTGATGGAATAGATGGCAGGTGAAGTACAGATGACAGAAGCATTCTGAAAATGGTGAGAGAGGTTCTTCCAAAGAGGTGAGATTGGATGGAGACTTTGCTGGAAAGACTTGCAGCCTGCAGAATCAACTGGAACTGGACTGAGAAACAGCTTCTACCTGAGGGAAGTGATTATCTGTCAGGTGGAAGCTTTTACTGTGCATTTGATGCTGTCAAGTAATCAGCTGTTGCAATGACCACAGAACTCCCGCCTCAGGTTGACAGACGTGGTTCCCGAGCTGTGTGAATCCCATGGCCATGCTGGGAAATTTAAAAAGTAAGTCGAACAAGGCTCTTAAGTGCCTGTAAACTACCTGATAACCATCTCAATTGGGTCACCCGCCGCTGCTGGTCGGGTTAGCTCTGCGATGACAGACACACCTGGGGGCAAATGTACGTGGGGCTGGGATGACAGCGGATTCCCGATCCGCTTTCGAAAATAACAACTTTCGCACCACCGATTGCGCCTGCTGCCACACCGGAAAATTCCAGCCTTTGGGATGTCCTGAGGATCTGAATGAGCTATATAAATGCAAATTCTTTCTTCTTTCTCCATCACTGCTAAGGAGCAAAACTGGTTCTAATGACTAACATTAAGTTAAAGCTAGATGAATGGAACATCTGTACAACATAATGGTAATGTGCACATTCTCTTTGATGGACAGGCAGTCCCTTGCCTTTGACAAAGATTCAAGGTTCTATTTAATGTAATCTTGTTTGTTTATTTATCAATTATAATTTAATGCTGACGACCATTTGATCAATCTCCAGATTATGTCACCACATTCAAGGTGAAGTAGAATTATTGCATTTGTGCATTGTGTGCTGCAGTTGTTGCTTTCCATAGGAGGCATGTTGATAGATTTGCTGCTTAGCTTGGTAATGTACTCGCTGAAAGAGAAGAGTTTAAATATAGACTTAGAAATTATACAGGATTGGTATTTTCAAAATGTTATTTATTCATCTCAGTTCCTTAAAGGCGTTCTTTGGAAAGATATTGCAAAGATTCCCAAATCAAATTAATTTGGTTTAGTTTATGTTGTGAGTGAAATGGTTGTTACTGACCATCCCCCAAGAGAAAATAGTGTCAATACTTAGTTTATACTTTTCCAACAGTTTGATCAGCTTTTTGTGGGTACATTAAGACTGTCAGCAGCATAACAAAGAAGCTTGGAGTTTGCCCTGGGTTTAAATCCACCCTGAACTAATTAGGGTGATATCTTGGAATGATCGGAGGCAACGGCTGTTGTGGCCTTCACAGCCATTGGCAGTACTGTACTTTGTGGAAGAGTTTAGTTACAAGACACTTTGCAGTATGTGACAGAAATCAGTCGCAGCCTCCTTTGTGAACTGCAGCCTATTCCTTTGACATATTGAGATATATGCACCTCGTTCTGTAAGTGGAGGTGTGAGGGTACTGGCAGGTGATGCCAAACACGTCAGGTGCAGCCAGACCTGCCTTTCTATTTGGTCCTCCCCTTCTTTCTCCAAAAAGCATGGCACGGGGCAGGTCCCATTGTGCAACTTTTACTGAAAAAAAATGTGAATGGCACAAAGATTGCTACAAAGCTTACGTCACAGACTGGAAAAAATACCAAAGTATAAATCAGACATAAATTCTCCTTGTGGATTCAGATAAGGCTCTTCAAAAGTAACCTGGATACTTATTTTATATGGACAGGTAGCTGCATCAGTGTTAACTGAATACCAGAAAATTGGATGAAGGATATTAACGTAATTTAGGACTCACTTAATAATTCGGTAGAAAAAGATATAGTGTCAGAGGCATGGTGGATAGCTAATGTTACATCTATATTTAAGAAGGAAGATAGAATATGTCCAGGGAACTATAGACCAACTTAACATCAGCAGTAAGAAAGATAATGGAATCCCTACTAAATGAGAAAGTAGAAAAACATCTAGAAATGAAAAATATAATAATGAATAGTCAGCATGGATTTCAAAAGGGAAAGTCTTGCTTGCCCAACCTCATTGAATGCTTTGAAGAGATAACAAAGGGAGTAGACAAGGGTATTGTAGTAGATGCAATATATCGAGATTCCCAAAAGGCCTTCAATAAGGTAGCACATAATAGATTAATGAATAAGACAAGAGAATGCAGAGTCAAGGAACAAGTAGAATGATTAGCTAGTTCGCTGCAAGACTGAAAGCAGAGAGTAAGGGTATAGGGTAGCTATCCAGAAGATGGAAAGCGGGGTTCCACAAGGATCCATTCTGGGACCACTATTGTTCACAATTTATATTAATGATTTAGACTTTGGAATCAAAAACACAATTTCTAAATTTGCGGATGAATGGGCATATAATTGGCAATGAAGTCCAAGATAGACAAGTGTTGGTATTACATTTTGGTAAGTCAAATAAGGAGGTCACATATTACTTGGAAAATAATCATCTAAATGGGGTAGAGGAGAAAAGGGATCTGAAATTACAAATCTGTAAAAGTAGCGATGCAGATTATTAAGGCTATAAAAAAGCAAACCAAGAACTAGGGTTTATTTTGAGACAGATAGAATTGAAAAGTAGAGAAGTTATGCTAAACCTGTGTTGAACCTTGGTTAGACGTCACTTGGAGTACTGTGTGCAATTCTGGTTGCCATATTATAAAAAGGATTTAGAGGCACTGGAGAGGGTGCAAAAATGATTTACAAGGCTGGTAGGTATAACCTTGCAGTTCTATTATCAGGAAAGGATGAATAGGCTGGGTCTTTTTTCTCTTGAAAAGAGAAGGCTGAGGGGTGACCTAATAGAGGTCTTTAAAATTATGAAAGGTTTTTGATAGAGTAGACACAGATAGAGTGTTTCCACTTGTGGGGAAGAACAAAACTAGAGGCCATAAATATAAGATAGTTACCAAGAATTCAAACAGGGAATTCAGAAGAAACTTCATTGCCCAGAGAGTGGTGAGAATGTGGAATTCGCTACCACAGAGAGTGGTTGAGGCAAATAGTATAGACGCATTTAAGGGGAAGCTAGTTAAGCATTTGAGGGAGAAGGGAATAGATGCTTGTGCTGATAGAGTTAGATGAGGAAGGATGGGAGTAGGCTCAAGTGGAGCATAAATGCCGGCAATGACTAGCTGGGGCAAATGGCCTGTTTTTGCTAATTACTGTTCCTGTAAGCATCGGCTCCCCAACGATTGATGGGCATTATCTGGACATTGCGTTTTTTATATTTCTCACTGCAGAAAGAGCTGGCAGCCTGTTGTGAGAGGGGCCTGTTACATTTAGAATAACTCCACAAGACTGTATATCTTAAGCTCAAACTGTTGTGACCTTGGTTTTTTTATTGTAACTCCAGAGTGCAGAGACAGCATGGTTGACTGCCTTTTCTACCTGATTGCCCAGGGTGTGCAGGTGACCCATGGGTCTCCCACAGGTGTGCCCCCTGGTGGCAAGTCTTATATATTGGTGACGTTTACATGCATAATATCATTCCCCCCCAAAAGTCTTATGTACAAGTTATTTACAAGTTGAGGCGATCCAGGGCTCTGTGTTCCAGGGTTGATCGCCTGAGTTGAAATCCTGGCATGGGTGAGTCGGTCGGATCATTGCTGTACTGCGGTCTGGCTGGTCTGCTCGGACTGTCGGGCATGGTGGGTTCATCCTCATGGTTCACCGTGAGGTCGATTGTTGGTTGGGTGTGTGTGGGTGGATCAATGATGGTAATGTCCTCTTCAAACTGTTCTTGGTTGTCAGTGAACCGCAGTTTGGTCTGATCCAAGTGCTTTCTGCATGTTTGTCCGTTCAAAAGACAACAAACACTCTATTCCCCTTCTTGGCTAACACAGTGCCAGCAACCCATTTGGGACCATGGCCATAATTAAGAACAGGTCTTCATTAACTTCAATGTCACGTGATACAGCCGTGCGATCGTGGTACATGTTATCCCGGTGACGCCGGGTTTCTACATGATCATTGAGATCCGGGTGGACTAAGGAGAGCCTGGTTTTGAGTACTCTCTTCATTAGCAATTCTGCAGGGGGAATCCCGGTAAGCGAGTGGGGTCGCGTGCGGTAGCTGAGTAGAATCCGAGATAACCGGGTCTGCAGGGAACTGTCTATCATGCATTTCAAGCTCTGCTTAATGGTTTGGACTGCCCGTTCCACTTGATCATTGGATGCGGGCTTAAACGGTGTATGTAGGCACCTTTCGTAATGACTCCACGAGGCAGGGTATGATACTTAAACTGTGTAGACCTGTAGTCCTTTATTTGCAGCTCGTGAGTGAGGACAACAAGCTGTGAGTTCCTTTTTATACTGGGTTACCTGCAGTATGGTCTACAGCAGCAGCACCCTCTGGTGTACAGGTAAGGTGTGTACAGTATAAGCGTACATTCAGTGTGGCCTAACAGTGTTACAGACATCACACAGTAAACAGGCATGCATACACAACAATACTCCCCCCTAAGCATTTTTCATATCCTTATTGTCATGTGGAGTGGTGGGCAGGGCCACAAGACTGGGTAGGCTCCTTGTCCACCAATTGGGATGAGGGTCAGGTCATCCCAGGGTTTGCCAGGCCAGGGGTTGTAGGGCTGGTCTGGTGCAGGTTGCCATTGGTGGTGGTTGGGCTGTCCATTGACCACTGTCCATGTAGTGGGTCTGCTCCCACTGGCTGTGTGTGTGTCCTGCAAGGGGCACCACATTAATTCCAAAGGTCCAGGCTACATGGTCAGGTAGCCTGCTGGACCTGGGGGTCTCCCACAGGGGGATTCCATTGGCATCGGCATGGTCCCTGTAGGATCCAATGTCCTTTGGCAGTGTCCTACTGGTATACATGACACCTTGGCTCTGATCACACATAGTCGAGCCTGCATTATACATTCTAGCATTTGCATCACTTTTGGGTGTTCTGGTTTCAATAGACATGGTTACATTAGGCATTTCACATTCTCTATCATTATTGTTAAGCATAATAAACTTGTTCTTAACCTTACTTACACCTGCATTCATCTCATTAGTCACATTAGTTAAACCAGCATCACAATTCATTGTTACATTGCATACATTTTCATACTTGCACCCTTTAATCGCATCTTTAGCTTTAAAGTCCGTGTACTCAAATAGTTGAAACTTCCCCTTTAAATTTCTTTGGTTACCGGTCTCCTTTAAGGAAGCCTTCCTATCCGATTGGCCGCTCGGTGTCACGTGATGCTCCTCCATGCTCACTCTTGGTATGGCTGTGGCCATTTTGATTACAAGTTTTTCTCCTTGTGATGCTGGTTTTGCAGCCATTTCCTGCAGGTGGGCTGTGGGGTCTTTTCTTCCACAGGGCCACTTCGCCTGATATGGACCGGGTTCATCCAATTCCTGCCCAGCAGCATGGGACCGTCGTCGGTTACAATCCACAGGGGGAGTTTGTTCAACACGCCGCCCTGGGAGACCTGGATGTCTACGCTGCCAACGATTTAGATTTTACCTTTGATATAGGTGAGCAGCCTCGCCTGGACAGGAGACAGTTTTGGTCAATTGGCAGGATTTTTCCAAATTTTTTCAAGGTCATTTGGCTCATCACACACTGGCTCGCCCCTGTGTCGATCTCCATAGAAACTGGGACCCCGTCGACGTCTACTTTCATCGTCCACGGAGAACTTTCGGTGGAGCAGGTATGAGTTCCATATTCTTCTTCCAAGGGTTGAGCAACTTCACCTTCGTCTGTGTCGGAGCCCCGGTGATCAGCCAACTCATCAGAGGCGCGCTGAATACAGCTTTTGCTGCACATCCTTTGAAGGTGCCTTTTCTCTTTGCATGCATAGTCTTTGTAGCGGCACAGGTGGGCCCAGTGGTTTCCTCCACAGCGCCAGCACGGGGCTAGCCGGTTTGCCCCATGTGGCAGATTCAGGGTTGCGGGACTTGGGGCAGCGTTTCTGCTCTTAGAAGTATCAATGCGGTGCATTGCACTCGTCGGTTTAGAGTTCCTTAGTGTTTCATTTAGGTGGTCGCCAAAGTCGTACGGTGCAGCCAGTCTCCTTAAGTGTTCCAATCTGTCTACAAAAGCGTCCCAATCTTCCCCATCGGTAAATTGCTGAAAGATGCTGAAATTCAACATGCTGAGCGTGTGGTTCGTAACCTCGTATTCCCGTCGCCAGTTGTAGTGTATGTAGGCACCTTTAGTAATGACTCCATGAGGCAGGGTGTGATACTTAAACTGTGTAGACCTGTAGTCCTTTATTTGCAGCTCCTGAGTGAGGACAACAAGCTGTGAGTTCCTTTTTATACTGGGTTACCTGCAGTGTGCAGGTAACCCTTAGATCTCCAGCAGCAGCACCCTCTGGTGTACAGGTAAGGTGTGCATAGTATAAGGGTACATTCAGTGTGGCATAACAGTGTTACAGACATCACACAGTAAACAGGCATGCATACACAACACAATCCATTTAGAGTAAGCGTCCACTGCTACTAGGAACATCTTTCCTAGAAAGGGGCGAGTGAAATCTACGTGGACCTTTGACCATAGTTTGGAGGGCCAACACCACAGATTCAATGGGACCTCCCTTAGTGCATTGCTCAACTGTGAGCAAGTGTTGCACTGGTGTATGCATGACTCCAACTCCGAGTCAATGCCGGGCCACCAAACGTGTGACCTGACGATAGCGATGACTATGCCTGGGTGGGTACTGTGAAGGTCGCGTATAAATGTTTCCCTGCCTTTTTTTGGCAACATTACATGATTCCCCCATAGGAGCCAGTCCGAATGGATGGCTATTTCGTCCTTGCGTCGGTGGAACGGCTTAATTTCGTCTTGCATTTCCCCTGGGAGCGCCGACCAGCTCCCATTGAGGATGCAGATTTTTACTAGTGATAGCACCGGGTCCTGGCTAGTCCAGGTCCTAATCTGGCGAGCCGTGATGGGTGACCCCTCGCTCTCAAAAGCATCTATTACAAGGAGCAAGTCTGCGGGTTGCGCCATTTCCACCCCGGTGGTGGGTAATGGTAGCCGACTGAGGGCATCCGCACAGTTCTCAGTGCCTGGTCTGTGACGGATTACATAATCATACGTAGATAATGTTAGTGCCCATCTTTGGATGTGGGATGAAGCATTGGTGTTAATCCCTTTGCTTTCTGAGAACAACGAAATGAGCAGCTTGTGGTCGGTTTCGAGCTCCAACTGGAGCTCAAATAGGTATTGGTGCATTTTTCTAAACCTGTATACACATGCTAATAGGTTCTTTTTCAAACATAAGGTAGGCTCTTTTGGCCTTCGATGAGATTCTGGATGCATATGCAACCGGTTGCAGTTTGCCTGACCCATTGGCTTGCTGTAACACACAACCGATCCCGTACAAAGATGCATCAAAGGCTAGAATTAAACGTTTACACGTGTCATACAATACAAGTAACTTGTTAGAACATAGCAGGTTTCTGGCCGTGTTGAAGGCTGTCTCTTGAGCTTTAGCCAAAACCCAGTCATCACCCTTGCGTAGCAATAAATGCAATGGTTCTAGCAAAGTGCTCAACCCCGGTAGAAAGTTGCTAAAATAGTTGAGGAGTCCCAGGAACGAACGCAACTCCATCACATTCTGTGTCTGGGTGCATTCTTAATGGCCTCCGTCTTGGAGTTCGTGGGTCTGATGCTGTCCGCCGCAATCTTTCTCCCCAGAAATTCGACCTCTGGCACCAGGAAAACACACTTGGAGCATTTCAACCTGAGTCCCACTCTGTCCTGTCACTTGAGAACCTCTTCCAGTTTGTGCAAGTATTCAGTGGTGTTGCGGCCAGCGATCAAGATGTCGTCTTGGAACACGATTTCAGCAGACTCTCCATGTTCCTCTGGAAGATGGCCACCGCTGAACAAATCCCAAAGGGGCATCTGTGGTATATGAACAGTCCTCTGTGCGTGTTGATGCACGTCAATTTTTTTGAAGGTTCAGCCAGCTCCTGTGTCATGTAAGCAGAAGTTAGATCCAGCTTGGTGAACGACTTTCCCCCTGCTAGCGTTGCAAACAGGTCATCTGCTTTGGGTAGTGGGTACTGTTCCTGTAACGAAACTCGGTTGATCCTTGCAGTCCCCGCAGATTCTGAATGTCCCATCGCTCTTCAACACCGGAACAATTGGACTGGCCCACTCGTTGAACTCCACTGGCGATATGATCCCCTCTCGTTGAAGTCTATCCAGCTCGATCTCGATTTTCTCACGCATCATGTATGGTACCGCTTGGGTCTTGTGATGAATGGGTCATGCATCAGGGATTAGATGGATCAGCACTTTGGCGCCAGTGAAGTTGCCGATGCCTGGCTCAAATAACAATGGGAATTTGTTTAGCACTTGGGCGCACGAGGCATCATCCTCCGAAGACAGTGCTTTGATGTCATCCCATTTCCATCGGATCTTTCCTAGCCAGCTTCTGCCAAACAGCGTTGGGCCATCACCTGGTACAATCTATAGTTGTAAATCATACACAGCTCCATTGTACGATACTTTCACTCCCACACTGCCAATGACTGGTATGAGCTCTTTGGTGTAAGTGCGCAGCTTGGTGTGGATCGGACTTAGTTTTGGCCTTTGTGCCTTGTTGCCCCACAGTTTCTCAAAAGCCTTCTGGCTCATAATTGACTGACTCGCCCCAGTGTCCAATTCTATGGAAACTGGAATGCCTTTTAATTTGACTTTTAACATTATCGGAGAGCTTTTGGTGGTAAAGGTGTGTACCCCATACACTTCCTCTTCAACCTCGGGTTGAGTTGCCACTCTTACTTGTTCAGCGTGATCCGCGCCGGATCGGTCATCTTCTGCCGACTCTGCCACGTGGTGAGTTGCGGCACGTCTGCACATTCGCTGGTGGTGCCCCATTGTTCCACAGCCCTTGCACACATAGTGCTTAAATCGACATTGATGGGCCTGATGATTACCCCCGCAACGCCAAAATGGTGCTAATGGATTCGCATTCACGCCCCACGAGGACTCTGAGTCATCCTAGGTCTGGTCTCTGCGGGCATGTAGGCCCTGCCATGTACAGTTCTGCCTGCTGGAGGCATTATTTTATGCACAGTACTTGCCGGTGAGTTCCGATGCTATAATGATATCTATTTATCAGTGTTATCGTTCGTGGACATAAAAGCCTGGGCTATTGTGATGGCCTTGCTCAATCTAGGGACTTATCAGACAGAAGTTTGGGAATAATGACCTCGTGGCCGATTCCAAGCACGAAAAAGTCTCGCAACACATCCCCCAAAAATCCAGCAAATACACACGGTCCCGCAAGGCGTCTTAGGTCGGCGACATAGCTCGCCACATCCTGGCCCTCGGAGCGGTGGTGCGTATAAGTGCGATACCTGGCCATCAAGATGCTCTCCTTCGGCTTGAGGTGTTCCCGAACCAGCGTGCACAACTCTTCATATGTCTTGTCCGTTGGTTTCATCGGTGCTTGCAGACTTTTGATGAGGCCATATATCGTGGACCTGCATACGGTGAGGAGAATCGCCCTGCGCTTGATCGCTGTTTCTTCTTTTTCCAGCTCGTTGGCCACAAAATACTGGTCAAGATGTTCAACAAAGGCTTCCCAATCATCTCCCTCAACAAATCTCTCAAGAATACCAATGGCAGCCATAACTGCATGAAAGTTCGTGATCTGTTACTCGTCGCCAATTGTTACATTTAGAATAACTCCACAAGACTATATATCTTAAGCTCAAACTGTTGTGACCTTGGTCTCTTTATTGTAACTCCAGATTGCAGAGGCAGCATGGTAGACTGCCTTTTATACCTGCTTGCCCAGGGTGTTCAGGTGACCCTTGGGTCTCCCACATGTGCGCCCCCTGGTGGCAAGTCTTACACATTGGTGATGTTTACATACATAACAGGGCCCAGGTACTTTTCCATGTTGTAAACGAAATCCACATCTGATGAACGGGGGTGGTCTGAGACAAGTTACAATGGCCAGGAGAAGGCAACTCATCATAGGTAATGGGCAAAGATGGAGGGTCCATTGTTAAGCAATGAGAACTCATCAGAGATAGATCTAATGTAAACTGGTCAGTGATCAAGCCATTACCTGGATGAGATAACCCCGAGAGGCGGGAAACCAGAGCAAAAGAAAGCCATTAAGCCCCAGTCGGGTTGGAAGCGAAAACCCATCACCAGCCATCACTGGAATACACATGGGCCACTCAGACAGAAGTCTCGAAACAAGGAAAAAACTTTATTTGGCCAGAAGGAACAAACAGACTTTGGATATAAAATGTGGCTGTGTGGCCATCACTCTCTCTCTATTTTGCTCTTGCTTGCTTCACCTCTACAAGGACCGAGCACTCCATCTGGGATGGAGAGAAGAAACCACCAATGAGCAACCAGAGCCTCGCTATTCAACTGTGAAGCTAATCTTGAGACTGGGACTTGGATACTATAGACAGTACGGAGAACCAGAAGAGACACGTTTCACCAGGAGAAGCAGCGAGTAAGCCAACGAATCGGTGAGCATCATCCCTGTCCATGCATCTTTAAGATCACAGCCATTGTGTGAGGAGGTGTCGTGTGTTCTCCCAACCAAGCCTTAGAAGGGTTTTAGTGGGAAGGTTTTGCTGCGAGCACCATAGGGGTACGCCCAACCGGTTGGTATAGATTCGGTGGTACACTGTGGATCCGAGCAGAGGGTTTAGACGTTGGGTACTTCGCAATAGGGGCAGTTTAGACACACCAGGGTATTGGACTGCACTGCATCATCACTGTGTTTACTTGTAGTTTTGCTGTGTTGAGGTAGCTTTAATAAAGCATTGACGGTTGAGACCGAGGTATTTGTCCATGACTCATTCATCTGTTCATTACAGTAATCACTCCCAGGTCTAGAACTAGTGGGGGTGCATCGAAAACACCTAAGGGAAACCACTTACATTCCCACTAATGAAATCACTTTCTTAGGAAATACAAATTTAAAAAGCACATGTTGCTGCAATTTCACTAGTAAGACATAAATGACACGGTTTCAGGAACTAACACAGGTTGGCAGAGGTTGAAAAACAGCAATAAGCGATTTCCGATAAAACCTGCAAATTTATCCTTGTAAACCAGTAAAAACTGGAAACAGGGAATCTTGTCCATACTCAAGAAACAGTGAATGGTGACCCAATTCTCGCCTTAGTAAATCCGATTCTGGTCAGTGTTCAGAGGCAATCGTTTACAACCGATTCAACTGGTCTTTAATTGTTCTGAGACTGTTCTTTGATGCTTTTCAAGTTTCCCCAAAACTCTCCTATTATCATTAATATCAGGCATACTTTTTTAAAAATAGGTTTTTGTACTGTGCCATCATTTATATGCACTCTTACTATCTCAGATAGAAACAGAGATGAGGAAAATCAGTTCTACACTTCACAGAACTCCCTGGTTTCAGATGACACTGCCATTCTCAGCAGTTCTGTGACTGGAATTTTTTTCACTCGTTTCCCCTGTTTGGTCTCTCTGTCTTCCTCTTTCTTTCTACTTGTGGGAGTCAAAGGCCATGCTCTTAAATGTTTCATAATTTTTCAACATTACTAATGACGCCCAAATTCAAATCAGCACAAAGTATCAGAATAAAAAGTCAGTGTCTTTTACTCATAGGTCAATGGACGCCAGGGGGCTCCAGGAGAATGCGGCCCCGTGCCTCTCCCCACATTTCTCACGAGCCTGCCCTTTAAGACTGAAGCCTTATTAATGTCGGATCATATCGGTTGCCCTCATTTTCAGTGAATTATTGTAATTGTGGGTGTTAGAAATGTGCTGTAATCATTATACATCACACAGAATCACAGACTGATGCTAATTGATCTAACTAGAGCAGCGTCTTTAAAGAATGTACCCTGCTCAGAGTCCTCTACCAGATGAGGCAAAAAATAGATTCCACAGTGCATTTCCATGGCAACGAGAGTCATCTGATGTCTTGTTAGAGAAAAAAGAAGTTCTGTCACTATCCCCATAGGGCTCATTAATAAAGGGCCTAAAGTGACCAAACATCATTGAAAACCACTTACAGCGAGAGAGAGGGATTGCATCTCCCTGTCAGAACCCTCCAATGTGTCCTTTTACCAGCTTTTTACCTGATTTGTGAGCAGTCATTTATTCAAACCCTCAGGCGCGCAAATCTAGTAGATAGCAGCTTTGAAAAATGTAACATTTCAAGTGAAAAAAAGGAGTTCATCCTTCTATACTGAACCATGCAACAGCTAATAAAATAAAAATCACTGCTCAGTAACTAGAGCTCTCGAATATCTGAATATTTTATTAAATTGGTACTGAAGGCATCTGCGCTTTCAAATGTTTGCAACAAACTTTAGCAGGAACATTTTGAGAAAGAATTTAAAAATCCGCTTTGGCAAAATAAATAAATGCATTTTTTCAGCTGCCGTTTCTCCAGCAACAGATCAGGCCTGCCATCCATATCTCCTTCTGGAGTGTGTAATATTTGTTGATATTACTCTGGACAGATGTTTGGTGTAATGTGTACAGCCCCAAAGTGACAACTGATTTCCACTATTTTTTTTACTTACCCAGGGTGTATTCCTAAGAGGAATTCCCTTATAAATATACCTTGACTTTCACCAGTTGTGATGCAATGATAAGCAGAGAGGCATTGTGAAGTAAACAATTACAAACATAAAGGTTGATTTGACTGCTCCAAAAGTCTGAATTATCCAGAATTTAAAAGTGATTTTCAATATTTATTCAGGTACCGATTTACCATGTCATTTGTGTATATGAAATATAGGTGTTGTCAATCTCAGTTGCGGGCATGATTACACACAGACCTGTTGTCATGGTGGCCCCATACGGGCCTCACCAAAGAGAGACATCAAATGAAATGTTAATTTTTAACTTGTGAGGAATTTTCCAACCGATGGAACTAATCCAGTGTGTAAAGAGGTCATTTTGAAATATACAGAAGAGTGTGTGAGAGAGAGGGGGAGAGAAGAACCAGTATCCAAACTGAAATAATTGAATCCAAACTAATATAAATCAGGATACAAGAACCAACAGAGAACACACGTACAACCTAAGGAAGATTGCTCAACTTCCTCTTTATTAGATAATGTCTATATTAAAACATAACCATATAGAATAACAAACTTTGCCTCGTAGTATATTTATCTCTGTTCATTGTTGTTTGCAAAACAGTGGAGCTGAGTCTAAAGTGGGAAACATTGCTTTATACTCAAGCCTAGTTTTTCACCAAAAATAGCAGGAGGAAAATATCTCTTCCCCCCAAGTTTTTACAAATTAGCTAACTTCAAATTTTAGTCATGTTCCCTGTAAATCTGGTCAAAAAGCTTTCCCCATTCATAGGAACACAACATAACAGCATCATTCACATCATGAAAACATTCCAATATTGTTCTGCATATGACATGGTATGGCTTCCTCAGAAATGACACATGGCTCTGTCCCTTCTCAACACAGTGAGATTCCTCACTTAACAAACTTTTCCCCTGGAGACGCCCTTCGTATCATGGTGTAGTTCAGCCTCTGGTTCACTCATCCTTAGTGTACTAGACTAGTACTAAATGATATTTCCCTTTATTCTTCACTGGTGTGTATAATTTACAGAAAGAACTTACATTGGTTTCTGAACACCAGCAATAGATACTGCTATGTACTTATTAGGAAAATAATGTTAATTCAGGTAGCTCCTGAGCACAGTCACTGGGGTTAGTTTATATATAGCGTAAACGACAGTGATTAGTGAGCAACCTAAAAATAAACCACCAGTGGCCTAAGGAGTTTATTTACTGTAATGATACAAACTACCTCATATTTCAGGATCCATTTGTTGTACAGGCATTGTTACTTTAACAAACCCGAAAACTCATGTTTCAAAATACAAAGATATCAACAATAATATTACAGTAGCACATTAGTATTAATTAAATTTTGAGGAAAATACACTCTACCTGTTCATTGATATTACAAAATTCATATTAGCCTGCTTGCACATGCAGCCACACAATATAATCACTTTTAGATTGCACAGCCTCATTGCTCATACACTTCAATCTTCTTGAGCGCAATGGTCAAGTCATAGAAACATAGAAACATAGAAAATAGGTGCAGGAGTAGGCCATTCGGCACTTCGAGCCTGCACCGCCATTCAATGAGTTCATGGCTGAACATGCAACTTCAGTACCCCATTCCTGCTTTCTCACCATACCCCTTGATTCCCCTAGTAGTAAGGACTTCATCTAACTCCTTTTTGAATATATTTAGTGAATTGGCCTCAACAACTTTCTGTGGTAGAGAATTCCACAGGTTCACCACTCTCTGGGTGAAGAAATTCCTCCTCATCTCGGTCCTAAATGGCTTCCCCCTTATCCTTAGACTGTGTCCCCTGGTTCTGGACTTCCCCAACATTGGGAACATTCTTCCTGCATCTAACCTGTCTAACCCCGTCAGAATTTTAAACGTTTCTATGAGGTCCCCTCTCATTCTTCTGAACTCCAGTGAATACAAGCCCAGTTGATCCAGTCTTTCTTGATAGGTCAGTCCCGCCATCCCGGGAATCAGTCTGGTGAACCTTCGCTGCACTCCCTCAATAGCAAGAATGTCCTTCCTCAGGTTAGGAGACCAAAACTGTACACAATACTCCAGGTGTGGCCTCACCAAGGCCCTGTACAATTGTAGCAACACCTCCCTGCCCTTGTACTCAAATCCCCTCATTACATCGTCATCTTTCCCAAGACCGTCAATGGGCAATGGTAACCTTGTTCCTTTCAATTCTGCAAGAAATAGTGGGGTTGAAATTGAGTGCATTTTCGGGCGAATAACGAATGGCCCGAGGCACACCAGAATTGGGCCTCGGACCTCATTTCAATAATCGGAGCGAGCTGTCAGCACCCGTCGTGCCTCCAGGGGCAGCTTCTACTGATCCGTTTTGAGCCCCTTGCTTCAATGGCTGGAATTAAAACAAGATTAACTTTCCTTTTTGACGACAGCCGCGTGCTAGGCCGCAACCCACTCAGGGCAGCCCACTTTCTCAGAGGGATCCTAAAACAGGTGCTAAGCCCATTATTAGCATATTAACAAATGGCCTATTGCCTGTTTTAGGCATCCACCCTGGATGCCAATGTAGCTGGGAATGATTTTCCGGCATCCATGGAACAATGGTCCTTTTTGCCCTCATTTCTGTCTGGAAAATGGGCACAAAATGACCAGTTTCTACCCCAGTTTCAACATGTCGCTCACAGGTGTAACCAACAGCTACCACCTCTTACCTTTGGTGGTTCCACCTTCAGCCCTTCTGAATTTAACAACATTCTTAACCTTACTATCTCATTTGACCTGAACTGGAACATTCACATTTTCTCCATTACTAAAACTGCCTACAAGAAGTGCAGTTTCCTCATTAGTCCCTAGATCTTTCTCGTAGATAGCAAACACTGCTATATTCAGAAGATAGTCATGGTGAACACTTGTGGACAATAACAGAATCCACGACCTTGAAGAACTTTGCAGTACCATAACCACTGTAACTACAAAAATAAATGAGCAATGATATAAATATCTTAGAAAGGTTGTGTTAGAGTAATTTATAGGTGGTACCAAAATCACAGGGTTTAGATGATATTTACAAGCCATGCGATCTTTGATCTCTATAACATCATCTGGACATGTTGACTGTGTTAACATGCATTAGCCTAATGGTTATTCTACATGGAACAATTGTAAGAATATTTCTCATCGTCTGGCTTCCATTCAGTACTTCCCCATAAGTGATCATTAGCTTCCCTTATGGAAGATTTCAAGGTGTCAACCTGCAACTTACTACTTCATAGCATAAACTATTTTAAAACTACGATTTCCTTTGCTCTTTTTAAAATCCCAATCCCTGGTGATTGCGAGATTCATCCAGTTTCCTCATCTCCCTGTGCTGTTTCCCCAGCTGCAACCCCAATAATGCAGGAAGTAAGCAGCAGCAACAACAACAACAACTTGTATTTATATAGCACCCCTAATGCAGTAAAACATCCCAAGGTGCTTCGCAGGAGTGTTATAAGACAACAACAAAAAATTGACACTGAGCCACATAAGAAGAAATTATGGCAGATGACCAAAAGCTTGGTCAAAGAGAGAGGTTTTAAGGAGCATCTTAAAGGAGGAAAGAGGTAGCAAGGCGGAGAGGTTTAGGGAGGGAGTTCCAGAGCTTCGGGCCCAGGCAGCTGAAGGCATGGCCACCAATGGTTGAGCAGTTATAATCAGGGATGGTCAAAAGGACAGAATTTGTAAAGTGAAAAAAAATGTTAGAGTGAAAAAGAGGTAAGAAATTGCAAAACAGGAACCATGAAAAGTAAATGCAGAAAGAGAAGACAATTAAGATAAAGAATGATGCGTGAGGCGAATTAGAGAGGTGAAAGTGAGGGACAGTACAAGAAACAAAACGGGGGAGGAAGAGGAGACAACAAAGAATGAAAGAGCAGAGGAAAAGCAAAACAGTGAGAAAGGGAGAAGTAGAACGAAAGCAGGAGAGCGAGACCATTGTTTTCAAACATACCACTACCAATATGCTTAACTAGAGTTGTGAGAGAGGCTGAGAACTTCTCAGCAGGCTCCAGATCAAAACATTTTGAGAACCACTGAATCAGATAATTTCATTCAAATTTACCGCAAAATTGAAGTTGGCTTAAGCGAGTTTCGTGTGAAGGCATGTATGTGGCCGAGGCATGTGTTTGGGTGAACAACCAGAATCCCTACCATCATTTTGTTGGGACTTGCTTCTATGATTAAGTTCTGTAAGTGTTGATATCATTAATGTTTTGTTCAAGTGTTCAAATCTGTGAAACATCCCAGCTGAGGATATGTTGAGATGCATGATGGGAAAGTGTTTGAGTGAGGAAAGAAAGAAAGAGAGAGAGAAAGAGAGAGAGAGAGAGAAAGAAAGAAAGAAAGAAAGAAAGAAAGAGAATTTATGAACCAGAAATGAACCAGAAAAAGCTATTTGACCTATCAAGCCCATGTTTTCCAACACACCATGAATAATTTAATCACAAAACTGCAAGACTGTGCTCCCAGCATGGCGTCAGCTCAATAGAGTGCAGATCAGAGAACCAGACGCTGAGGTCAGACTGTCTGACTGAGGCAGTCCTGATTTTGAAGTCTTTAAAATCAATGGACATATAATTTGGAGCACTGAGAATCAGATGGCTAGCCTCTGTACTTGATTCTCCAATCCGTACTTGTTACTGAGTGAGACTCAGTGCCAAGATCAGGGTCAGAGTCTGGCAATTTGGGACTTTTGTACTGTAATGCACTCTTCCCAACTTACTTGTCTCCTGTAGAAGGTAACTATAACGACCAAATGCTTCTGAGAAAAGAAAGCTCAATGCCATTTCTCTCTGCCCGAAGATAGTCGAGTGAAACTTCCAGGGTACCAGTCAAACATTACAACCAATATTCATCAGTGTCACTTCTTGAATGCATAGGTGACCACAGGTCCCATCCTCTGTCATCGAACTACAGTACGCGGACAACGCTTGCATTTGCACACATTCAGAGGCCGAATTCCAAGCCATCGTCAACATCTTCACCGAGGCGTACAAAAACATGGGCCTTACACTAAACATCCATAAGACAAAGGTCCTCCACCAACCTGACCCCGCCACACAGCACTGCCCCCGGTCATCAAAATCCACTACGCGACCTTGGAACACGTGAACCACTTTCCATACCTCCAGAGCCTACTATCAGCAAGGGCAGACATCGATGACGAGGTCCAACACCGCCTCCAGTGTGCCAGTGCAGCCTTTTGTCACCTGAAGAAGAGAATGTTCAAAGATCAGGCCCTCAAATATAGCACCAAGCTTATGGTCTACGGGGCTGTAGTGATACCCACCCTCCTGTATGGCTCAGAGACGTGGACCATATACAGTAGCAAATCCCCTGGGAGTATGGATGCATCAGGGTCAGTGTTCTCGATCAGGCCATCATCCCTAGCATTGAAGCACTGACCACACTCGACCAGCTCTGTTGGGCAGGCCACATTGTCTGCATGCCCGACACAAGACTCCCATAGCAAGAGCTCTTTCGGAACTCCTGCACGGCAAGCGATCCCCAGGTGGGCAGAGGAAACGTTGCATGGACACCCTCAAAGCCTCCTTGGTAAAGTGCAACATCTCCACCAACACCTGGGAATCCCTGGCCAAAGACCGGCCTAAGTGGAGGAAGAGCATCCGGGAGAGCGCTGAGCACCTTGAGTCTCGTCGCCGAGAGCATGCAGAAAACAAACGCAGGCAGCGGAAGGAGCATGCGGCAAACCAGACTCCCCACCCACTCTTTCCTTCAACCACTGTCTGTCCCACCTGTGACAGAGACTAATTCCCGTATTGGACTTACAGTCACCTGAGAACTCACTTTTAGAGTGGAAGCAAGTCTTCCTCAATTTTGAGGGACTGCTTATGATGATGATGCATGGGTGATGTTCCCATGGTCTAACCAAGGACATGAAGGATTGGCTCTACACCCATCCCAACAACCATCAGATATTTGTCTAATTGCTTTTAAAAGGAAGAATTCAACACTCCATTAAGTACTCCACGCTTCTGCTACTGTATGGCGGAAAAACCTGCTATGAAATCTTAATTTTCACCAGTTGGTACCATGTGTTAGAAGATATAAACAACTTCAGTTCTCAAAAAGTAAACCAGTTTCAGCAAATACAGCATAGAAACATGGCTGATCATGTAACTTCAGTACCCCACTCCTGCCTTCTCTCCATACCCCCGATTCCTCTAGCCGTAAGGGCCACATCTAACTCCCTTTTGAATATATCCAACAAACTGGATTCAACAACTTTCTGTGGTAGAGAATTCCACAGGTTCACAATTCTCTGGGTGAAAAAGTTTCTCCTTATCTCGATCCAAAATGGCTTGCCCCTTATCCTTAGATTTTGACCCCTGTTTCTGGACTTCCCCAACATTGGGAACATTCTTCCTGCATCTAACCTGTCCAATCCTGTCAGAATTTTTCATCACCTCTTTTCTCAGAAAAGTGAGGAAGTGTCTAACAACACTGAAACTTACAAGTAAAGCAATAGGCCTGAACCCTCAAACTGAGGCCACATGGAATTTGACCATCAATGCTTAAATGCAATATGAACGAAGGTAGCCAGTAGTGAAACTAATAGCCATGGTGGTGGGCAATGAGTTAACCAATATTCATGACCAGTAACCACAGTGATGAAACAAGCGAACCAAAACTCACAAATGGTAACAATAACAACATGACACATCAGTCAACACATAGACCAGTCTATGAGAAACAAGTCAACCAAGGCTAAAGGCAGTAATAAAGTTAATACTCCGACTAGCAGCCACACTGATAAATAAAAACATAGAAATTGTCCCTTGGAATAGCCCCGTTAATGCCTCCGGGGGCGCTAAAGGGGCGAAGGAGACTGTTCGCTTGAGGGAAGGGGTGCCCGCGAATTTGCGGAGGCGCTGCCAGTGCAGCAACATGCCCCGCAGTTAGCACCCTGGGCCGCCGTGCAACCTGCGATGACATCATCACTGTGTGCGCCGATCCCTTAACGCCCGTGGTAGAAATTGCCCTGCGGACCGCAAGGCTGGCGTGAGCGGATGTCTACACCAGTTTCGCGGGTCATGAAGCTGGCCGACCTCCGCTATCAGGGTGCTCCTTAAAGGGGAGAGCACCAGTGCCCTGGGCCGCCATCTTTTATTGCCTGCCGACTCTCGGGTCAGCTCTTGTGCACAGACCACCAAACAGTAGTAGGGAGGTTGGGGATGGCATCAAACTGGAAATTAGGGATGCATGCAATAAAAGTACAGCAGTTATCATGGGTGACTTTAATCTACATATAGATTGGGCTAACCAAACTGTTAGCAATACAGTGGAGGAGTATTTCCTGGAGTGTATAAGGGATGGTTTTCTGGACCAATATGTCGCGGAACCAACTCGAGATCTGGCCATCCTAGACTGGGTGTTGTGTAATGAGAGAGGATTAATTAGCAATCTTGTTGTGCGAGACCTCTTGGGGTAGAGTGACCATAATATGGTAGAATTCTTCATTAAGATGGAGAATGACACAGTTAATTCAGAGACTAGGGTCTTGAACTTAAAGAAAGGTAACTTCAATGGTATGAGACATGAATTGGCTAGGATAGACTGGCGAATGATACTTAAAGGGTTGACAGTGGCTAGGTAATGGCAGACATTTAAAGATCACATGGATGAACTTCAACAATTGTACATCCCTGTCTGGTGTAAAAATAAAACAGGGAAGGTGGTTCAACCATGGCTAACAACGGAAATTAGGGATAGTGTTAAATCCAAGGATTAAATCCAAGAAGCATACAAATTGGCCAGAAAAAGCAGCAAACCTGAGGACTGGGAGAAATTTAGAATTCAGCAGAGGAGGACAAAGGGTTTAATTAGGAGGGGGAAAATAGAATATGAGAGTAAGCTTGCAGGGAACATGAAAACCGACTGCAAAAGCTTCTATAGATATGTGAAGAGAAAAATATTAGTGTAGACAAATGTAGGTCCCTTGCAGTCAGAATCAGGTGAATTTATAATGGGAACAAAGAAATGGCAGACCAATTGAACAAATACTTTGGTTCTGTCTTCACGAAGGAAGACACAAATAACCTTCTGGAAATACTAGGGGACCGAGGGTCTAGCGAGAAGGAGGAACTGAAGGAAATCCTTATTAGTCAGGAAATTGTGTTAGGGAAATTGATGGGATTGAAGGCTGATAACTCCCCAGGGCCTGATAGTCTGAATCCCAGAGTACTTAAGGAAGTGGTCTTAGAAATAGTAGATGCATTGGTCATTTTCCAACATTTTATAGACTCTGGATCAGTTCCTATGGATTGGAGGATAGCTAATGTAACCCCACTTTTTAAAAAAGGAGGGAGAGAGAAAAATTATAGACCAGTTAGCCTGACATCGGTAGTGGGGAAAATGTTGGAATCAATTATTAAAGATGTAATAGCAGCGCATTTGGAAAGCAGTGACAGGATTGGTCCAAGTCAGCATGGATTTATGAAAAGGAAATCATGCTTGACAAATCTTCTAGAATTTTTTTGAGGATGTAACTAGTAGAGTGGACAAGGGAGAACCAGTGGATGTGGTGTATTTGGACTTTCAAAAGGCTTTTGACAAGGTCCCACACAAGAGATTAGTGTGCAAAATTAAAGCACATGGTATTGGGGGTAATGTATTGATGTGGATAGAGAACTGGTTGGCAGACAGGAAGCAAAGAGTAGGAATAAACAGGTCCTTTTCAGAATGGCAGGCAGTGACTAGTGGGGTACCACAAGGTTCAGTGCTGGGACCCCAGATATTTACAATATACATTAATGATTTAGACGAAAGAATTGAATGTAATATCTTCAAGTTTGCAGATGACACTAAGCTGGGTGGCAGTGTGAGCTGTGAGGAGGATGCTAAAAGGCTGTAGGGTGACTTGGACAGGTTAGGTGAGTGGGAAAATGCATGGCAGATTCAGTATAATGTAGATAAATATGAGGTTATCCACTTTGGTGGCAAAAACAGGAAGGCAGAATATTATCTGAATGGTGACAGATTAGGAAAAGGGGAGGTGCAACGAGACCGGGGTGTCATGATACATCAGTCATTGAAAGTTGGCATCCAGGTACAGCAGGCGGTGAAGAAAGCAAATGGCATGTTGGCCTTCATAGCGAGAGGATTTGAGTATAGGAGCAGGGAGGTATTGCTGCAATTGTACAGGGCCTTGGTGAGACCACACCTTGAGTATTGTGTGCAGTTTTGGTCTCCGAATCTGAGGAAGGACATTCTTGCTATTGAGGGAGTGCAGCAAAGGTTCACCAGACCGATTCCAGGGATGGCAGGACTGACATATGAAGAAAGATTGGATCAACTAGGCTTATATTCACTGGAATTTAGAAGAATGAGAGGGGATCTCATAGAAACATATAAAATTCTGACGGGATTGGACAGGTTAGATGCAGGAAGACTGTTCCCGATGTTGGGGAAGTCCAGAACCAGGGGTCACAGTCCAAGGATAAGCGGTAAGCCATCTAGGATCAAGATGAAGAGAAACTTCTTCACAGAATTGTGAGCCTGTGAATTCTCTACCATAGAAAGATGTTGAGGCCAGTTCGTCAGATATATTCAAAAGGGAGTTAGAGGTGACCCTTATGGCTAAAGGGATCAAGGGGTATGGAGAGAAAGCAGGAATTGGGTACTGAAGTTGCATGATCAGCCATGATCATATTGAATGGTGATGCAGGCTCGAAGGGCCGAATGGCTTACTCCTACACCTATTTTCTATGTTTCTAGGTTTCTACGATGGCAGCCCTAGCATGATCCAGGCCGCCACCTTGCAGTCGGCACTCTGTCTTGGGTGCTGGGCTGCAGGTCTGGTCAAACGCTGCCCTGGTGACCTAGCGGAGGCCATCAGAGACCTTGCAAAGTGTGCAGCGACCCTTCCCTTTAATTGAAGAGGAGGGGTGTTGAAGTGCGTTAGCATCCGCGTAGCACTTCCTTCAGCACCCCAGTGGCGCAGCGGTGACTGCCCCCAAAGGAAGTGGAGCAGGCGGAATTGCACTCTACTTCCTTTGAGGGGTGGTAAGGGCAATTCCGCAGCGGGGGCGAGATTTCTGTGCCAGGCGCAGGAAATCCCGCCCCAGATGGTTACCGCCCCCCAATCGTCACGCAGGGAAATTTTGCCTCCATAGATTAATCTTAAACCTGCAGCTGTTATTATTTTTGTTTAAAGACAAAATATATGGCAGTAGCCAAGGGTGATACAAAACAAATTGGTCAGCAATCAAACCAGTAATGATAGTGATGAAAATTAGTTAAATCTGTAATCAATGTTAACATTAACACTTTTATTGAACTTCAGTAAAAGATCATGTCAACATGACAACTTCTGGGATTGTAAACTTTTGCAAATTGGAATGCACCTCATTTCAGCCTCACTGTAGACTGACATGAGCTCTGGAAGTCAAATTTTAATCTATTCAAGCCTTAGCTTTTTAAACATTGTGAATAATGATCATTAGAAAGAGGCCTACTTATCTCCTTATTGTAATAATTACATTATCTGAAAACAGACCTCACTAATTAATGAGCTTGCAGCTAATGGTGTCTGTCATTACCGTGCAGACTATTTCAAACAGCATATTTCACTGTGGTATTTTAGCACTACGTCCATAATCTGGTTCTACATGTTCTTCTGAGGTTGTCAATGAAAGTCTGTAATGTGTCTCCCCGGAGTATGTTAAACATTAAGATTCAGGCGACTTCCTGGACACCTCATTAAAGCACAGATATCCATGATTATCACGACAGGAATAATGAGAGAGTCAAAGGAGAAAAATACTTCTGGGATGGCTGTGAGAGAAAGAAATCAGCTGTTTAAAAAAAATCTATACAAGGCATTGACTATTTTCTATCTTTTGCCTTCTGTTGTCTTCTCATCTCCCAGCATCCCTGGCTGAGAAGGTGGGCAGGCACCTCAATCTTACACATCTACTCACATCCGTATAGGCAGTCGTGAGGAACATTTCCAAACTATTGTGATCGGTTGTTTCCTTTTTGGGAATGGTATCCCGTATTGGACCGAATTGCACTTGAACTGGAAAACAAGGAACTGTAACGAACGGAACTGCCGTCAGCACCCAAATAATAGTGTATGGGATTGCTGCCCGCAGCTAAATGTATTGAATGTACTGTACAGATTTTTTTATGAATAAAGTATATTTTGAAATTTTTTAAAAATTTCCTTTTTGGGAATACAATAGTCAGACTGAAGTGTATCAGATGGGGCAGACACTGCACTGGAACACAATGTTGAGGATTATTAAAAATGCAAGCTCAGACATGTGCAGAATGGCGTCTGGCCAATCATCTCCTGTACCCCGTTGGACAACTTCAGCAACATTGGTTACTTTACAAAAAAATGCCATTCTTCTCTTTTCTTCCCTGATTACGGCAAGGAACTGTAACCATGGCATTAAAACATACAATAAACCAAGTGGGGTAGACCTGTCACTGCTCCAGAAAACCCTCCAAGCCAATGTCCGAATGGATTGGGTGGGTCCTAATTGACAGTAGCGGGAAGTTTGCTGATGCTCTGGGTTGTGTGTAGCCAGTCCCATTCCATGTGGTACCAGGATGGACACTTTGGGATCCTGGAACCTTGACTTTTGCCAACCTGCACCGTCATTTTATGAGTTAGGTAAGTGGGGTGTATCCCTACAAGGAAAAAAAGTGCGCATTCCCAATTAGCCAAACAATTACTGTACTCAGATTTCTAAATAATTGGTTTGGAAATTCTTAAGCATGGTGATGGGGCCAGTATTAGGACCACTGTTTGTTTTTGTATATATTAATGTCTTGGACCTGGGTATAAAGGGTATCATTGCAAAGTTTACAGATGACACGAAACTCAGAAATGTATTAAACAGTGAGGAGGATAGTAACAGATTTCAGGAGGACATAGACAGACTGGTGAAATGGACAGACACATGACTGATACAGTTTAACGCAGAGAAGTGTGAAGCGATGCATTTTGGTAAAATGAGGAGAATGAAGAATGAGGAGAGGCAACATAAACAAAATGGTGCAATTTTAAAGGGGGTTCAGGTCAGATGAAACCACTGGAGCTAGCACACATCTCAGGAAATTCTGAGTGGTTTTCATGTTTTTGTATCAAATTCTGGACTTTAATGAGGTTCTGGCATTCATTTGGCACTAGCACCTCAGCTTTATAATAATAGAAAAGTGAGGGATTGCATCTCTGCAGGAAATTGGTACGGTCGCTCCACTCCCAATTCCTGCGCTCTCCGCACCCCTCGTGCACCTGCAAGGTTGTGAGAGGGCTTGGCATGGGTGAGCAGTCAATGTGGGACAGGCTGACATGCCAACACTTTGTGCGATACAATCTTGGGCCATCTACCCGCTATCGTGTCGGGCAATCTTAACACGTGCAGCTCCCTTAAACAAGGTCATCTTCTCTTAAATCTGGTTCCTGGTCCTGCAGGTAGTAAACACAGAGCTGAGCCTGGCCACCACCTCCCATCGGGCATTGTGCACTGGAGTGCCGAATGGGACAATCTTCCTTGCACCCACCTCATTCAACAGAAGGTCCACTTGATCAGCCATCAAACAGGGTATTGTGCCACTCTGTCCTTTGCCCACAGATTCCATTTTGTGCTTTCACATATGCTTCCACTACATTTATAGTGGGCACTTCACCCCGCCCCCCTTAAGGCTATTCGCTGTTTCAAATGTATGAACCTTTATAAAGGCGTAAAGATTTATTTTTATTATTTATGCATGGGATGTGAGTGATTTTAGTAAAGCTGCACTTGTCGCACATCCCTAGTTATTATTGATCCTTTACAGTCCTTGTGATGGTGGCGATCCCACAATGGTGTTAGGTAGGGCATTCCTGTGTTAACAACGCCTCAATTTCAAAATTCTCATCTTTGTTTACAAATCTCTCCATGGCCTTGCCCCTCCCTATCTCTGTCATCTCCTTTAGCCCCACAGCACCCTGAGATATCTGCGCTCCTCAAATTCTGCCCTCTTGAGCGTCCCTGATTATAATCGCTCAACCATCGGTGGCCATGTCTTCAGCTGCCTTGGCCCTAAGCTCTGGAACCCCCCCCTCCCCCCAAACCTCTCTGTCTCTCTACCTCTCTTTCCTCCTTTAAGACACTTCTTAAAACCTACCTCTTTAAACAAGTTTTTGGTCATCTGCCATAATTTCTTCTTATTTGGCTTGCTGTCAAATTTTTGTCTTATAACACTCCTGTGAAGTGTCTTGGGATGTTTCACTACGTTAAAGGTGCTATATAAATACAAATTGTTCTTGTTTTGACCCGGTGAAGAAATCGTGATATATGTCGCTATAAGTCAGTGTTTGAATTGGACGGGAACTTGAAGGTGCGAGTGACCCATAACATTGCTGCTCATGCCCTTTTCACAGTGGAGGTTGTCGGGATGGGAGGTGATGTCAAAATAAGCGTGGTGAGTTGCTGCAGTGCATGCTGTATATAATACATACTGTAGCCATAATGAGTTGGGGATCGATGAGGTTAATATTGAGTCGCCAATGTGGGCCACTTACCTTAAAGTAGACATGTCTCTTTACCTTTCACCTTTAGCTGCTTCAGGACTGCAGTCTCTAAAGAGACTTAGCCACTTCCCTCCTATTAACTAAGCACCCTTGCGGGGAGCTCTGAATTTCTGGGCTCATGAAACAGCATGGGATCAGCTTTACTCGAATTCAGCAAGTGCTGCACATGGAAGAACCATCAGTTCCAGAATCCCCACAGAAAATCTCCCCTTTTGAGCGATATCATTGGAGAATAATGAAAGGAAAATAAGGTCAAAAATAGCTAATTACAACGGAGAAAAACAGCAGAAATTTAAACATTCAACCAGTGAGGAAATAGAAAACTGACCCGCATCTCAAGAGTCTGCACATACTTAGCAGATGCAAAGCAAATTATTATAAGTCCCCCTTCTCCCCTGCTGGTGATAACTCTTACTGCATTTTTAATTCCAAGGGCACCCTCCAGTACCTCACTCAAATAGCCTGTGCAATGAGCATCATGGGCTATTCAGTCGTGGGAAGCATCACAGCCGCATCTGATCCTGTTCTCAAATATCGGCAACATTCCAGCAGCGGACAGCTGTTCATGATTAGGAGTGAGAGACTTGACTGATTTTTTTCCCCCCCTTTCCCTAACCCAACGTCACCTGGGCCAGTCTTATCATTCCCACCACCTCCCAGTCCGAGATCAGCTCAAACCAAGGACCAAACTCGAGACCTTACACGCCTGCACTCCTTCGTATCTGTCAATGCTTTTGGTGGATGTTGCTTTATTCTGGAGTAGAATGTCACCGTGGCTGTTAAAGGGTTAATCTAATTTGACTGTGAATTCAAAGTCAATTGGAGTTGAATTGCCCGACACGTAAAGCGTGTTGTCCTCAAAATCGGGAACTGCCTGCTTCTTTACTGTATACCTCACCCTGACTGTTTGAATTAGTTTGTGGCATAACAGTTATACTCTGTGGTCTGTGTTAAACAGTCAGGATTAAAAATAAAACACAAAGGAAAATGAAAAATAAACACTGCTGTGTGGTCAGTCCCATCAAAGGCTGACAACCAATTCCCACTGCAATCCCTGGGCTCTCTGGTCAGTGGGCTGCGGTTGGCAGAAGATGGCAGTTTGAAATGTTAGCACAAACAGAAAATATAGTCCAGGCAGCTCCGAGCCCAGGGACAAGGTCTGTTCCATATTTATGCCAGTACTCTGTTTGGAACTTTGGCCGAGAGGCAGTAAAATTATTATAGCGTGAAAAGATCCAAACAAGCAAATGGTTCATGTAATCAAAACATATACTTATAGACTGTTCAGTAGGCAGAGCTCTCATTTTCACTGTTCTGTGGTTCAGGATTAATACCTAGAATATGTTGCTGCAGGAACAAAGTACAGATGTTAAGCCGAGGTCACAATGTGCCCAAAATGAATCAAATAGAAGAACGTATATCTCTCATCAACTGAACATTTTTCTGTACTTCATTAATTCCTATTAATGAAGTACATTTTCATTTCACAACAGTTGGTTGATGGCCTTCCAGCTGATGAAATAATTCAGTTTGTCACTTCTATCTCTGAGAAATATGAGCTTGTAGTTGGCATGTTGTAAATATCGACATTGCTTGGCATAAAGTCTCGTACAGGTGTTGAATAAGTGTAAGGTATTAGATAGCTGGTAGTGATATTAAATTATAGGCATCTAAATTGTGAGAATGAAATTTGACCAATTTAGAAATGTCGATAAAAATCAGCAGAATTAATGCCTCAAACTCATATCCCAACAGCTGGTTCATAGCCAGAAAGTTAGTTTTCTTTATATTAAAATTCTAATAACTTTCTGGTGGTATTTCTCACAGTAAGTCAGGAGCAATGTTGTTTTATAAGAGAAGGACGATTATATAATTTAATGCACACTGTATTGCTTTGGTTACACTATATGTAACATGGCATGTCCCTTTAAATTTATGTGTGACATAGAAATTTACACATGCGACAAAGCATGAGGCCTAAGGTGTGACAGAATTGTATCAGAAAGCATGTCAAGATAGAGAGATAAGGGCTGAGATTCCATTTAGGCAGATCACCGCACGGGGGATTGGAGAATAAGACGGTACGCAGTTCCAACCGGATTGGGCTCTGTGTTTTTGGTTGTGCCATTTTATGGTGGTTAGGGGGCCATGGACGATTCTTCCATCCATCTGTTCCCCGTCACCCCCTGCCCCACCCCCAGGTCATGTCAAGTGGGCATATCAGGGATATTTGCAGGATTCCTGGGAATTCCGTCGTTTATAGTTTTAACAGGACCTCAGCAGCAATGTTCCCTGCGGGTTGCATGATGTTCTATGCGACTTGTTGCGTTCAATGCACGGTCCCTTTAACTTTCTGCGCAGGCGCGGTATTTCCAATGTAAAAGCTGTTGAACGGCCTGCGCGCGACCTTGCTGGTTACTGTGCAGCTACGCCGCGTGCAGCTTAGAGGGAACAATGCTGAGCAGAACTCTTGCCACCAAAGGCCCCAGCCGTGGGCAGAAGTACGATATTCAATCCAGTGGTTGGATCGTTATGGATGCCTCTGATGCACTTTTACAGGTGCAATCCCCCCACCTTAACCATCCTAATGATCCAGTCCCCACAATGTGGGACAAGGTTAACAGCCTTCGCTTTGGGTGGCTGTGGGCCCCACTCACACTGGCACTGAGGGCTCATCGGCATTTGGGGCCCATAGAATGTCTAATTTTATTTTTAAAAGCTGATATTTCTTTCTGTTTGCTATCTAAACAATGGTGCATGGGGGATAAGCCCATGAAGTAGATGAAAGGGTAATAAAGATGACAGTGATGTAGGAACTAAATGCATTCCTTTAGCTATTTAGTATGTGACATGCAGAATATATTATAAGAAAGGAAAGAAAGAAAGGAAGGAAGGAAGGAAGGAAGGAAGGAAAGGAAGGAAGGAAAGAAAGGAAAGGAAGAAGGAAAGAAAGAAAGAAAGAAGAAAGGAAGGAAAGGAAAGAAAAGGAAAGAAGGAAGGAAGGAAGGAAGAATTGCATTTATATAGCGCCTTTCACGACCACCGGACAGCTCAAAACTCTTTACAGCCAATTAAGTACTGTTTGAGTGTAGTCACTGTTGTCATGTGGGAAACACAGCAGCCAATTTAATATATAAGCTAATATATTATATACAGTATTTATAATAAATGATGCACCAAGTAGTAGTTTATTGCTCCTCATTGCTTCACATTGCTGCCATGTCAGGTCACTATGCAGCCTTGCGACATCAGCATCTGCTCACCATGGTAGAGGGCAGAGGATCTTTTGGCTCAAATTCTGTTTCTTTCCACACTTGTAGGAACGGTAAAGATATTCTGTTTCTTCATGGACAATAAAATAATATTTGGAAGCCTACAAAGAATGAGACACTGCATATTAACCTCTACAGTGCCAACCATTTATAGATACTCAATTTTGATTCGATGGCCCTGTATGTTAAAATTTCCATTACTCATTTTTAATGGAAACTCATTTGCCTGGTACATTTATAAGACTAAACAGATGTTTCTAGGAATAAAATATTGTCAAATAATAGCCAGGAGAAAGCGATTCCAATGCTGTAATCTAATTGAGGGGTTCAGATGATGTCATAAACCACACGAGAGCAAAGCATGAGATGAGATTATGGCCTTGAATTCATTGCTTTCTAACAGTTCGTATTTATAATTTATCTTGGACATTTTTGCTTATCTTATTAAGTTTGACCATTTTCAGCTTGTTGAGGTAAGAGCTATCGACGTGTCCCATTTAATGGTTGGTAAATGTTCCTGTTTTAACCCAGAAAAAGAAAGTGCTGGAAATACGTTCCAGGCTGGTCGGAATCTGGAAAGAGAAAGGACATGTTATAGTTTTGTGTACAGACCCGAAAACTCCACCTGAAACATTAACTTGTCTTTTCTCTTTCCAGACACTGGAGTATATTTCCAGTATTTATTTTACCTGACGGCTTGTTTTTGTAAGTTTGTTCACAATCTCGCTGTGCCAGTCAGTAATGCTGATTTTTTGCAATAAAACGTTTGGTGAAAATTTTTGTTCTTGCTGCTGCCTATTCTAAGGTTTGTATTTGAATCTCTCACAGGTTTCTGTAGTAAACTGACAGCTAAGAGCAGTGATGTTCATGGGAGGGGATTAAAGGGGTTTGCAGAGAAAGAATCTACAGATTATTGCAGGGAGAATGTGTTTCCAGAGTAAATTAAATATGTGCTCTTTGCATCAGCAGGTAAAAGAAAACATGTCTCTGTCCAGTACTCAGAGATTTGATTCTCCAATGTGAAGAACATTGCCACAGCACAGTCTGCCTATTAATAGCTGAATTTAAATGTGTTTCCACTATCCCGTTACATCAGGTGGCAGAATTACATCCATGCAAAATGGAGAAAATGGCCTTATCTAACACAAGAGGCTTAAGGGGCTCATTTCCTCTGACAGGAAAGCTGTGAAGAATTCCTACCTGTCAAAATAAGGTGCCTGTAATTATTATTTAAAAAGTGACAGGATTTTTTGTGTTTAACAAATGGTTGCATAGCACTAATTTTACATCATTCCCAGAAAGGCATTGTGAGGGTGAACATACAAACATATGAAGATGATGGGCAGACTAGCTGGTCCATCAATCCTGCCCCACCACCAGCCATGTTTACTTCTGGGATAATTATGCAAAGCAACTTTATTTTTGAAGTAGATATATTATTCACCTGAAATAAGAAAAAAGTTTATCGTTTTAACATGTTCGAATATTTAATCAGAAACTGCAACACAACATGTCGTCTCGACTGTGATTTTATTCAGCACAGTTCACTATAGAGAACATAATACTCAAGCATCTTACAGGTGAAAACAATGCAAGTGTACTATGCACTTTTTCTAAATGTAATATTATTAGGATTATTTGAGGCATGTGCTACGCTTCCCTCCTTCCCCTCACTCATGCCAACCAAAAGAAAATTACATTGGCGCTAATTGTTGCCCACCTCTTGTACAGCAACATACTGGGAACACAAGCACTGCCACTACTGGGCATGGGTCTGTGGCACAGCACACCATCTTACATTCCTGCAACACTCCATGCATACTGGAAGGCATCTCAAAATATTAAAGGGTAGGGAAAAAGAGAACAGAGCAACAATAAAAGCATTGAATCACAAAATTCTACAACATAGAAGGAGTGCGTTTGGCTTATTGCAACTGTATCAGCTCACTGAAAGAGATTTTTTTATTTTTTTTATTTTTCGTAGCCAATCTTTCCAATTCTTTGTCAGATCACAAACGCCAGAGGTCACCTTGCACACATCAAGGATCACCCTGCGCTAATGCTCTTAGCCAAAAGGCCTAGAGCCCAAGCACCGTTCCTGGAAGTACTGCAATACCAGGTTCGTGCCATGGAGGTGGATGGGTCAGCAACCCCACACACCTCCGTGGAGGTGGATGGGTCAAGCCACCCCACCAGAAAAACAAAGAGTAAAACAGAATTGGTGGAGCAGAGGGTACGTGCAGCAGCGATGTACAGCTGGAGGACACCAGTGAGACACTGTGGGGTAAGGTCATGGAGCAATTTCAAGGAAAAGACAAGGATCTTGAAGTCAATCCGCTGAGACACGTGGATTTTGGAAATGTTGTGATATTGGGAGTGTTGGACTTTGTGCGGATGAGGAAGCAAATCACAGTGTTCCGACTGAGTTGTGGAGTGGGGGAGGCTGGGAAGGAGTGCATTGGAAATGTTGAGTCTCAAGGTGGTGATGCGTTAGGCTTTCAGTAGGGGAGAGGTAAGGGTGGAAGTGGACCGTGATTTAGGCACAAAAGAAAATGGTCTTGATGAAGAGAAGAAGGTTGAAAAATAGCATGGATCCTTGGTGTTGAGCAATGCATCAAAGTTCCTCAGTTCCGGTGGAGTCTGGGAGGCTCATCAAGGGATGGCTGAAGGAACATAACTGCTGATTAGAGCTGAGGAGAATGGCTGCAACTTTGCCAATATTAAGCTGGAGGAAATTTTGGTTCATCCAGAGTCCTGGCCAATATTTATGTAAATAGATGATTGATAGTGCTTTCATCAGGAATGTTTCAGGATTTCTGGAGTGATGGCATATATGCCAGGTGCTATTCTATTCTTCTGTTTGGCGAAGGCTTCTTTAATCTCCTCAAGGGTGGGGGGCTTGCTAGATATTGTGGATGTTGAGGTGTGAATGTGAGCAGCACATGGCTGTACTTCCACTTTCGCTCTAGTTGGTCATTACAAATCAACAACAACTTGTATTTATATAGCGCCTTTAACATAGTGAAACATCCCAAGGCTCTTCACAGGAGCATTGTGCGACAAACAATTTGACACCGAGCCACATAAGTAGAAATTAGGGCAGATGACCAAAATTCTTCGTCAAAGAGGTAGGTTTTAAGGAGGAAAGAGTAGTAGAGAGGCGGAAAAGATTACGCAGGGAGTTCCAATGGTTGAGTGATTATAATCAGGGATACTCAGGAGGGCAGAATTAGAGGATCGTTGATATCTCGGGGAAGGCGGTGGGGGCGGGGGTTGTGGAGCTGGAGGAGACTACAAAGATAGGGAGGGGTGAGGCCATGGAGGGATTTGAAAATAAGGATGAGAATTTTGAAATTGAGGCGTTGCTTGACAGGAAGCCAATGTAGATCAGCGAGTACAGGGGTGATGAGTGAGCGAGACTTGGTGTGAGTTAGATTTGGATCACCTCTCGTTTACGTTGGGTAGAATGTGGGAGGCCAGCTAGGAGTGCGTTGGAATAGTCAAATCTATAGGGCTTCAGCAGCGGATGAGCTGAGGCAGGGCAGAGATGGGCGATTTTGTGGAGTTGGTAATAGGTGGTCTTAGTTATGCTGTGGATATGGAGTTGAAAACCCATTTCAGGTCAAATACAGCACCAAGGTAGTGAATAGTGTGGTTCAGCCTCAGACAGAAGTTGGGGAGAGGCACGGAGTCAGTGGCTAGGGAATGAAGTTTATGGCAGGGTCTGAAAGCAATGGCTTCAGTCTTCCCAATATTCAATTGAAGAAAAGTTCTGCTTATCCAGAACTGGATATTGTACAAGCAGTCTGACAATTTAGAGATGGTGGAGGAGTCGAGAGAAGTGATAATGAGGTAGAGCTGGGTGTCATCAGCATACATGTGGAAACTGTCGCTGTGTTTTCATAGAAACATAGAAAATAGGTGCAGGAGCCGGCCATTTGGCCCTTCGAGCCTGCACCACCATTCAATATGATCATGGCTGATCATGCAACTTCAGTACCCAACTCCTGCCTTCTCTCCATACCCTCTGATCCCTTTAGCCATAAGGGCCACATCTAACTCCCTTTTGAAATAGGTCCAACAAACTGGACTCAATAACTTTCTGTGGTAGAGAATTCCATAGGTTCACAATTTTCTGGGTGAAAAAGTTTCTCCTCATCTCGGTCCTATATGGCTTACCTCTTATCCTTAGACTGTGGTGCAGGCTCGAAGGGCCGGAAGGCCTACTCCTGCACCTATTTTCTATGTTTCTATGTTTCTATGTGACCCCTGGTTCTGGACTTCCCCAACATTGGGAACAGTCTTCCTGCATCTAACCTGTCCAATTCCGTCAGAATTTTATATGCTTCTATGAGATTCCCTCTCATTCTTCTAAATTCCAGAGAATATAAGCCTAGTTGATCCAGTCTTTCTTCATATGTCAGTTCTGCCATCCCGGGAATCGGTCTGGTGAACCTTCGCTGCACTCCCTCAATAGCAAGAATGTTCTTCCTCAGATTAGGAGACCAAAACTACACACAATACTCAAGGTGTGGTCTCACCAAGGCCCTGTACAACTGCAGCAAGATCTCCTGCTCCTATACGCAAATCCTCTCGCTCTGAGGGCCAACACGCCATTTGCTTTCTTAACTGCCTGCTGTACCTGCATGCCTACTTTCAATGACTGATGTACCATGACACCCAGGTCTCGTTGCACCTCCCCTTTTACTAATCTGTCACCATTCAGATAATAATCTGCCTTCCTGTTTTTGCCACCAAAGTGGATAACCTCACACTTATCCACATTATACTGGATCTGCCGTGCATTTGTCCATTCACCAAGGGGCAACATGTCAATGAGAAATAGAAGGGGTCCAAGGATAGATCCTTGGAGGACACCAGAAGTAACAAAGCGGGGGCAGGAAGAAAAGCTGTTGCTGGTGCTTCTCTGGCTACAATTAGATAGATAAGAATGGAACCAGACGAATGCAGTCCCACCCAGCTGGACGACGGTGGAGAGGTGGTGGAGAAGTATAGAATGGTCAACCGTGTCAAAGGCTGCAGACAAGTCAAGAAGGATGAGGAGGGATAGTTTGCCTTTGTCATGAGGGGAGATCGGAGAGAAACCGGAGAAATATTTGTGATAAGGGCTAGGGCATAGGGGGGATCCTAAGAAGAAGTTTGGCCGGTCGGCTAGGGGAAGAAAGGTAAGAGACAGAGGCGGCCGAACGGATAGTCTCAATCTTAGAGACAAAGAAGTCCATGAGCTCATCACACGTATTGTCGGAGGTGAGGGTGGAGACTGGGGAGAGGGGTTTAAGAAGACGGTTAGCAATGGAGAACAGAAGCCAGGGTTTAACTTTACATTCCAGAATGATTCTGGAATAGTGAGCAATTTCGGCAGACGAGAGCAGGACCCGATAAGGCTTTATGTGCTCCAGTCAGACCTGGCAGTGAATGGCTAAACTAGTTGTCCGCCATATCCGTCAACATCTTTCCATTGCTGGTTGCTATGGGGCCTCCTGAGAGCTGGGCATCTTTTCTCTGCAGCATCTTCCACTATTGCCTATGTTTTTTGGGTACTGTTGTGCTATGCGCCTGTTTCTGCCTCTTCTGCTAGTCTTGTCAGGGAGGCCTCCTCATCTCTCTCGATGGCTGTCTTTTCCTGTCATCTTAGCACCCTAAGATATGGATTCCTGGTCAACTTTGGCTTTTCTAAAGTGCCCTACCAGGTCAAGCGTCTCATTAGTGATACATTTTGGAGTGAGTGGAATGTCTACCTCCTAGGACATCTTTTGAAGTGCTGCTGAGCTGACCTCTAAAAGTAGCCCAGCCTGTCTCCACATTGTCCCTGCCTGAAAGCAGCTGGGCAATTCAAGTTTGAAAATATATTTTATTGATGGCGCACTGTGGCTGCAGTGCATAGCATTTACAATATGCACTGCAGCAACTCGCCAAGGCTTCTTCGACAGCACCCCTCCCCAAACTCGTGACCTCTAGAAGGACAAGGGCAGCAGGCGCAAGGGAACACCATCACCTCCAAGTTCCTCTCCAAGTCACACACCATTCTGACTTGGAAATATACCGCTGTTCCTTTGTAGTTGCTGGGTCAAAATACTGGAACTGCCTCCCTAATAGAACTATGGGAGTACCTTCACATCACGGACTGCAGCGTTCAAGGCGGCAGCTCACTACCACCTTCTCAAGGGCAATTAGGGATGGGCAATAAATGCTGGCCTTGCCAGAGATGCCCATATCTTGTGAATGAATTTAAAAAAGTTTCTCAACATCAAACCATTCAAAGGCTGAACCTCTGGTGAGATCAGATATTTTCTTCAGGTTCAGTGGTACATAAGATACAATAAGACAGGAGTCCAAGTTGCTACACTCAGTGCTTCTGAAGCCCTGGACATTATCAACTATACACAAGAGTTAGTAATAATGGGTCAGTTTCCTTTCTGCTAATTCCACCATTGGTGCACCGTCTCCATCTGTGGAAGTTATTTCTGGGAAAGAGGGTGCCCCATATCTTGGGGCCGTGGGCAGCACAAATGTCAACAAGTCGCTCATGATTGTGGCCTTCTGCGCCAATGATCTTAGTTTAATTTGATCTGGTTGCTCCCACTTTTTAGCATTAAAGTCTCCCAATAGGAAGAGTAGGCCCCGCTGGGGCACTAATGTGATGGAAGCCGGGAGACATCTATAGAACTCGTCTTTATAATTGGAGCCTGCCACATTACTTGGGGTATGTACTAATATTGTTGATAAATACACACATTTATGGACAAAACAAGCTGTAACAAGGCATTCATGTATTGCTTTCCAACTGACAAGCACTTTGATTCTCTGGTTATCCATGGCAAGATGGAGATCTTGTCCATCATGCCAGCTTGAATGAACGAAGGTATATTCACCCACTTCTGTGGAGCCCTGCCTAGCTCACCTAGCCTATACTGAGGTTGAGATGTGTCAGTTCCCACGACGAAAGGATAACTGAGCCTGTATGACAGAGTGTCTGAGTATTCCACATGCCTATTCATATCCAATTTTATGGTAGATCCAGTCCATGGGGTCATGCATCCACAGTGATCTGTCTGGAATGATTTCTACTGGTAGTTTCCATAACCATTCATATCATCGATTGGGTGGTTGACCCTAAGAGGCGGATGGGTTTTGGGGCCCCATAACCCATTGTCCTGATGAGAACAATTGTACAATCAGCCATTCAGGCCTTCTCCATATGCTTTAATGAACCAGCACATCCGAGTTATGTTGGCAATCACCAGCTGTGGACAGACCTATCCACATAGGCCGAACCTGGGTAGCATAGCTTTGTGCTTCTTTACTGGCCATTTACCAGTCTGCACCACTAGGAGGTGTAACTAGTATCCTACCAGAAAATCCAGGCAGGAGGACAGCAGAAGATGGGGATGATAACTACCCCCGCCCCCCACCCATTGAGTCTAGAGATGAATCATTGCCCCAGCTTCTCTCCCTTTCCCTTCCTTCTCTCACTTGTCCTTTATCTCTGTTACAGACAAATCCCTTGGGTCTGCTTGTCTCTACTGTTGATGTTGGAGGTACCTCAAATTCGTCCAATCCTACGCCATACTTTGAACTAACTCAATCTGCTCTTTGGTCAGGGACCAACAATAAAACAAATCTATGATGATTTCTATCATGTTTATGTGTCATATAATGGTATTTCTTTACAATTTAGAGCAAGATTCCAATGCCTTTGTGGTGCCTCTACATAGATGATGTATTGCTTGATGAATGGAATTGCAGAAAGCGAAAATGATTGTATTCCTTATGACAGGAGTTCAACTCACTGCTGCTGATGAGAAGCTCTCACATCAATGTCGCATTTTCAGCACTGCCAATAGCAGCCAATTCCATTTTCAACATTCCATGGATCCAATTTAGTGGCACTGCTCAGACCATTTGGATGGTGATGTTGATCAAACCTATATGGCACATGTGGATGATGCAGACACTGATCGTGACCCGTGGACTGCTAATGACTAGTGCACTAAGACTGGAGCAAATAAACCCTGTTGACAAATGCAACAGTCACTGTAAATGCAATAGATCAAACTGTTGTATGGATGTGTGTTTATAATCCAAAAATAAAGAAGCTAAGATGAGTGTTATTGAGTATGTAGGAAACTAGTTAATAAATCCAAGATGAATGGAATTTGCCAAATATGTGTCCTTGGCATGAAATATGTCAAATGCATTAAATGCCACCGAGGTATTTTTTATCAAGACAAGTTCGTTGTATGACATCACTGCTCCAGATAGTGGTTGTAACTACATTAAATAACAATACATGGTTTTTGTCTTACATTCTCTTGTGCTGGAAATCTTGAACAGAATATCCCATTGGAATTAAATAATAATAACAATGAATAAATACAATGCACAATGAGGAATCCCAGTTATGAAAAATAAACCATCTCTGATGTCAGGTGGTGTTTTTGCATGTCGTACTCGTGAGATATGCACCTTGCTCAGTTTCTTTCCTCATGAACTATGGCTCCCATCCTATGTATACTACCTATTTTTAACGGAGTTGATATGTACTCTAGGCACTTCATTGCTGAGACAGGGAGGCAGCAGCAAGCCCTGTAATGGCTGAACAATCGATCACTGTTTCTCTTCTTTATTCCAGTTGCCACCATTAGTTTTTATTGACTCTCACATTCTATCAATAGCAGCCCTCTAAAGGAGCCCTTTGTATTTATGAACCTTTCTGTCCTGTGTGGCTATCGCACTCTATCATCCGAATGGCCTTTCCGGCCTGAGATGGACGGCCACTCTGTCACTGCTTTCAATTCAGGCTTTAAAACCAATTACTTTCTTATTAAAACTGGTGTGGGTCCTACAGGCAGGGCTGAGTCAGGAGCACAGACCCCTGATGGCAAGCATCTGTCACCCAGGGAACGAGATAAGTCGTTCGATGTGTCAGGGTTAATAGAAATTTAGTGCCTGAGGCCATGTCCAGACAAAGGGACTGTTGTGACTGCACTATCAGTGTGAGCGATTTATACACATTCCATACTAGTACTTCCACAGCACCAGGCAGTAGAAACCTCCCTCAAATACTGCAATACTAACATTGTCTGAGAAAGGGTGTGTAAAATGGACATTACATATTCATTTTAATAAACTATTCAATAGACATCATTAAGATATTAGCATCCCTGTTTTGAGGAATGTATAATTTAACAGATTTGTGTTCGATAGATGAACTGCAGAGATGATTGCTTGACATTATGTTCAAACCATCATGGTTTGATTTTGAAAGGGTGCTCAAATATATTGTCGATGTCACTTTTCAAAATCTATCACATTGTCACCTCCCCATCTCTGGAATTTCAAAACCAAATGGTCAGTATTTTGAGCATATTACATCCCACAGGGATTGGAAGATGGGGAGGGGAAAGTAGGATAATGTTGATAACAGCTTAAGCAATTATAGCTGTGACATTATTACCTCAATAAAATCAAAAATGGTTGCAGAGAAGCAAGTTCTCCACAGGTTCCACAATAAAGATGAATTTGTACATTTTCTAGAGTGTGTTCTTCATTTAAAAGCTTGGTGGGACAGTCTAGAATGCAGACTACCCTAGAGCAATCGTCAATACCACTTGATCATTGCCAGATAGGGGTGCACTATAGTGGAATATACTTTGTTGTAAAACAGAAACTGTCTGTAAACATTAATCATAATTATATTTACATAATTACAATGTAGTGACCAATTACAAGAATTGTGTTAGCCATTGGGTATTTGGTTATTTAAATAAAGCCAGGTTGAGTCGGACAGAAAGCTGGGGTTCGGGTCACAAAGTCTCTTTCACTTTTGTAACTTGAATGCAAATCTAGTCCAAGCAGGTAGGATTTTTAAAAATATTCGTTCATGGGATGTGGGCGTCACTGGCAAGGCCAGCATTTATTGCCCATCCCCAATAAGATGGTGGTGAAGCCATCTTTGTGAACTGCAAAGGCCAGTTAAGAGTCAACCACATTGCTGTGGATTTGGAGTCACATATAGGTCAGACCAGATTTCCTTCCCTAAAGGACATTAGTGAACCAGATGGGTTTTTATGACAACCTGGTGATTTCATGGTCACCATTACTGACACTAGCTTTTCATTCCAAATTTATTTGTTTAACTAAATTTAAATTCCCCAGCTGCAGTGGTGGGACTTGAACTCATGTCTCTGGATTACTAGTCTAGTAACATAACCACTATGCTACCGTACCCCTGTGTTTCCCCCCGGAATAAGCAAGTTGTGTTGGAGCATTGTGTTTTCAACTAACAGACCTAGACTGATCGACAGAAACTCTCCTCTATCTCAAAACCATTAAGGAGCCGAAGTGAAATGAATCTTTCAACCCAGTTCCTACTATACAACAACAACAGCAACTTACATTTATATAGCGCTTTGACGTAATAAAATGTTCCAAGGCACTGTACTAGAACTGCTGCAGCTCAGCTTTCAGAACTGCTATGCGGAGAGGCCATATTTGGGAAATGGGAAAGCCACATTTGTGAAGTTTGGGATACTCATTTTTATTTACATTTATATCTATGTTTCTTCCTCCTCTCCGATATTTTCTCTAGGGTAGTTTTTCCTCTCAGCCATTATCAATACCACGAGGCTGAGAAGAAGTGCCATTTATTGTGTAATATAGCCCAACTATATTAGTTCCTCATTCCTTCCGACATCAGCTCAGCTAAGAGCTCCATCAAGTGCCTTGGGCTCTTTCAACAGGAAAGTTAAAGTTTACCAATGTGAGAAGGATCAGCTGAACTACAGGTAGTCCTGGTACTTGAACCTCAACTCTCAGCAGGTGTTCAATTCTCTCAGCTACTGGCACCTTGTTTCAAAAAAGCAGAACTCAACAATATTATTGTTAGATTTATCATTTCTTTACAAGAAGGTAAGTCAGCCTCAGGTAAAGAAACCAAAAAAATCCAATTAAAATGCTGCACAGGAGTGGTGCTTTAGTGAAAATAGCAATACTGTTATTTTGATAAATTCCAGAAGAACGGATCAAAGCCACTACATCAAAGCCCTTCGATCTGAACTATTCCTGCATAGAAAATAGTAAACAAATGCAAACTTCAAAGGTATGTTTGCCAGAGCTGCTGCACTTTACTGTAGGGAGATTGATTCAAACAAACTTGTTTTGTTCGTGATGTTCCCGGCCTGTTCAGTATAGCTGTTTCTTCAAAGTGTTGTATTTTGTTTTGGGGTCGTTCAGCCCAACTGCCTGCCTCTCTTCCGCGACGGTGTTCACGCCCGGGTATCCCTGGAGATAGAAACATAGAAACATAGAAAATAGGTGCAGGAGTAGGCCATTCGGCCCTTCGAGCCTGCACCACCATTCAATAAGATCATGGCTGATCATTCACCTCAGTACCCCTTTCCTGCTTTCTCTCCATACCCCTTGATCCCTTTAGCCGTAATAGCCATATCTAACTCCCTCTTGAATATATCCAATGAACAGGCATCAACAACTTTCTGCGGTAGGGAATTCCACAGATTAACAACTCTCTGTGTGAAGAAGTTTCTCCTCATTTCACTCCTAAATGGCTTACCCCTTATCCTTAGACTATGTCCCCTGGTTCTGGATTTCCCCAACATCGGGAACATTCTTCCTGTATCTAACCTGCCCCGTCAGAATTTTATATGTTTCTATGAGATCTCCTCTCATCTTTCTAAACTCCAGTGAATACAGGCCCAGTCGATCCAGTCTCTCCTCATATGTCAGTCTTGCCATCCCGGGAATCAGTCTGGTGAACCTTCACTGCATTCCCTCAATGGAGCATGTGGTGTCTGCTTGAGGCCTTTCGTGAATGGTGGGCACTGGAGGGACTGGAGTGCTTCATCACCCCACCAAAACATCATTTTAATTTGATTTGTTAAATTCAAGTTACAGTTTTATTTGTTGTGCTCCTTTTAAGAGGGGGCACTTCCTTCCTTTTTTGATTGGCGATGACCACAATGAAACAAAAAGAGGTTGCATTTTGTTTTGAATTATCCTCGTTGTTTTTCTCGTGCTAGTCACGATAAGGGATGTTTTAGTACTAGGGATTTCCATTTCAGGCACCCAGTGTCAGCATTAAGCAATCCTCGGTTAGGTGGAGATGGGTGGGAGAGAACCACTGTTGCATCGGTGTGGCAATTGTTTCCATTACCCATACTAACTATCTAACTATCCTTACTTGGGTCTGTCTGAATAAGTAACACTGCCAATTAGTGCCAGATTAGAGACACGTTTGTTCTGTAGTTCCATGCCGATTAGAATCTGGATTGAGATTGCCCAAACCTATTTCAGATAGGACCCTTACAGCCAGCGGAGACTTTTGTCCCTTCAGTCTGGACTGACTTTGAACCCAGCTCCCAAAGGCTTGTGTCTAACCCCCTGCACCTTCTTGGAAAACTAAAACTAAAACTCTAGCCCACTGGTTTCCATTACTAAATTCCCAAAAGATCCTCTTTATGTGAGTTGTGTCTGCTCATAAACTGAAACTGTGGCTCCATATCGGAAATCATCAGGTCTGTACTTGTATACTATATAGTGTACTGTAGGGCGTGAAGTTTGGAGTCAATTCAGCTCGAATGCTTACAGTGGTTTGATTCAGATATAGAATTAACCTAATGAGACAGGTGATGTATTAACTTGGAATACTGACTCCAAATTTAGTAACAGAATGCTAGTGGGCTGAAGGGACTATTCAGTTTTCCAATTAAGGCAGTTGTAAGTGAAGAAAGAATATTGTAATAATGGTTGCTGTGATGTCACAAATGACCCAGAGGAAGGTAAGAGCTGTATAAATAGTTTTGTATACATGTTAAAGTACGCTGAAGAAGAAATGGTGCATCTTCTTCCACAGAGAGTTGTTGATGCCAGTTATTGGATATATTCAAGAGGGAGTTAGATATGGCCCTCACGGCTAAAGAGATCAAGGGGTATGAAGAGAAAGCAGGAAAGGGGTACTGAGGGAATGATCAGCCATGATCTTATTGAATGGCGGTGCAGGCTCGAAGGGCAGAATGGCCTACACCTGCACCTATTTTCTATGTTTCTATGTTTCTATGTTTCTTACACGGATATGAAAAAATGAAAAAAGAGACTATTTTCAATGGCTGCCTGTTTTTCAGGCACAAAACCTTAAGGGAGCAAAGGGTTATGGGGAGCGGGCAGGGAAGTGGAGCTGAGTCCATGATTAGATCAGCCATGATCTTATTGAATGGCAGAGGGGCCAAATGGCCTACTCCTGCTCCTATCTCTTATATTCTTAAAACAGATGGCCCTGAATTGTATTTCTCCCCATTAACCGACCCACCCCCACCAGATACAGGCCTGGAAACAAGTATCCATCAGGCTGATCCTAAAAATACATACTTCATACCCCACTGTACTTCTAATACCCTTCAATAACCTTGCCTGCCAAAAATAAATCTATTACCCTCTTAAAATGTGTAACATTCTTCACTCCGCTGCCTCCCTGGGTTGGCTATTCTGCATGTATAACCACCATCGGCACGACAGTTATATCTTAGCTGTGTATTCACCTTTTCTGTCTAAGTTTGAATCCATGTCCTCCTGTATTAGAACTTGTGTTAATATTGAATAGAATTCTTGGATCTAGTTTATCTATTCCTTTGATGGTCTTAAATACCTCATAAAAGTCACCTCTCAGCTTCCACTTTTCCAATGTAAACATCTCTAGTACCTTTAGTCTTTGCTCATAATTCAGGAGCCCAAATCCATTTATCAGCTCCGAGGAATTAAAGTAAACAGACATTTAACCTCTGCCCTATTGCTTGGCTTGTATATCCAAGTATCCAATTTGCCTTTTTTCGCCACTGGTTGTATCCATTCTGTGGCTTCATGGCTTTGCATTTCTCTACATTAAACAACCTTTCCCACATTTTGGCCCAGACCGCGACGTGTCCAGATTCCTCAGCAACTTGTCCACTTGTTCTGTGTTATATACAACCCTTCCCAATTTGGTATGATCAGCAAACTTGGAGAGCTTTATTCCCATCCCTTCTCCCAATCACTAATATACATCAAAAACAATAATAGTCGCAGCTAGTCACCTCTTTGCGCATAGATGCTACTTCAAGATGCAATTGAGCAATAAAAGAGTTATATATGTGCTGTCTTGTCAAACTGAAAACAAGCTAATTGACCGAGACCTTTGCTCTTGTCCATTTAATCATTCAAATGATTCCCAATCTGCCAAGCCAGTACATATATGTCAATTATTTCTAAATTCATTGTGACACATAATCCACCCCATTTACACTTAACCAAATCACTGTTGATTTGGCTTCCATCAAGGACCTCAATGTAAACTGGGGCACCAGTGTTGCAGGAAACCCAAATAAATATAAAAACAGCCAATCAGATTTCAAGAAGGAACGTTCTCTTTTATATTTTGTTAAACTAATCGGTTCAAACTAGTCACGTGGCCCGGCATCCACGAGCAATTGTTGTCAATTGGCTGCCGTCACTCATTCAAGTATCTGAACCACATCCGACCTCAGAAATCACTCGTTCCGGCTCGTCATCTGATTTTAATGAAACCGGAATGAACCAAAGCTCTGAGGAATTAAAGTAAACAGACATTTAACCTCTGACCTTCACTGCTTACCATCTGAGTTCAAAACAGTGTCATTCAGTCGCATCCAGTTTGGTATTTCTTATAAGTGTAAACACCGTCTGTAAATCATTTCAATTCATGGGAATCAGCTGTATCAGACAGTGGCATTATGGAACAGAGTAATAGGAAAAGCAGCTCACAGCATTACACCCAAACCCCTGGCTCTTGGAGGAGCAAAAACAAATCCATTCCATTTCATTCACTTTAAGAGGAAATAAGGCACTCTGATTCAACACATTCCCACACTAGAAATGACTAGAAATGTTTTCTGCACAGTTTTCCACCATTACTGTTTGATCATGCGACATTTTAAAAGTAACGTTGATATTTGTTTACACGTGGGAAAAATAAAACCCATACAAGACAGGGCAGCACCTTGTTTTGCAGCCTGGTTTGAGAAAGACATCATTAATAGCCCACGTCTTATGTGACTTTCATTGTTGCTCTGGGATTTAGATTTTATTGAGATTTTTCATTACATCTTCCAGGATACAAGGGGCAACCCCAGGATCTACTGGATATTATACAAAGAGTAATTGGATCCATCTGCACCAAAATTCAGTGCCAAATACTGAAGATAAAAATAAAGAAATGTGGTGTCTAATAAACAACATTCATGCTTGCATTGTATTTTCAAAGCCAATTAAGGTATTTTATATCTTACTGTACAATGATTGCCAAAGAAAAAGGATTTTTATTACTCACTGTAGAGACCCAATTTCTGTTTAGGATGAAAGGTTTGTTGTGGGAAATAAAATGTTGTTAACTGAAATTTAGCAGTGTTCTTACTCTTAAACAGCAACTGGCTCCTGACTACAAGATAGCTCAGTGGCTGCAGCACTACACAATTGGATTATTGACTTGGAGTCTGGCTCTTAACTGGTACTTGGACTCAAGCTCAAGGCGCAAGGCTCAAGATTTTTTTTTTCAGCCAGGTTACATGAGAGAAGATTTGCTTCAGCCAACTATCCCTCGCCGCCACTGGTGCTTAGTCCGGGGTGGGATGATGAAGAAGTAAGTGCCTCTGATCACATCTATTTAGCTATTCGCAAGCTCTCTTGACTAAGGATGATTGTGTAGATGTGCGACCGGAGCAAAAGGAATTACAGAAAGGACTTTGCAAAAAAAAAAGCCAATCACCAAAATATTGGGAAAAAGAGATGTATACAGGAATTAGATTTCTATAAGGTTCCCTACACTATTTCCAGCTAGCCTGTTATAATGTTATTTGTTACACAACCGAACACAACTTCACAGAAAGAAAAAAAGAAAGACTTGCATTTTTATAGCGTCTTTCACGACCACTGGGAAGCCCAAAGTGCTCTACAACCAATTAAGTACTTTTGGAGTGTAGTCACTAGTGCAATTTAGGAAACGGGGCAACCAATTTGGGCACAGCAAGTAGCCCAAAACAGCAATGTGATAATGACCCGATAATCTATTTTCGGGATGTTGATTGAGGGATAAATATTGCCAAGGACACTGGGGATAACTCCCCTGCTCTTCTTCAAAATAATGCCATGGGATCTTTTACATCCACCTGAGAGAGCAGACAGAGCCTCAATTTAACATCTCATCCAAATGACAGTACCTCTAACAGTGCAGCAGTCCCTCAGCACCTCACTGGAGTGTCAGCCTAGATTTTTTAAGCTGAAGTCTCTGGAGTGGGACTTGAACCCACAGCCTTCTGACTCAGAGGCAAGTGTGCTACCCACCGAACCACTGGCTGACACAAAGTTCAATTAAGGTCCCACACTTAGTTAAAATATGGTACTGTTATTATTCTGGTTGATTTTCTTTTTATAATCTTTACACAGGATAACAATTATGTAATTATCATGGTTAGGGATGACAAAAGATATTCTCCTCTATGCTCCCTCCAATACATTTCAAGCATCCTCAGGCAAGGTCAGCAAGGAGTAGATTAATCCTTAGAAAACCACTCATTAATTCAACAATGCGACATTTCTATTTCCGATAATATTTGCCTAATTAGTGCCAAATTCTAGACAGTTTTTATGTTCCGGATTTCTGTCTATTGAGAACCACATATAAATTGTTCAGGTTTTAAGAAGGAGTAGATATTTCTCTAATCCTGCATCATTGAATTTCTAGCTATTGAAATTTTATATATTGATACATTTATTTTATACTTTGAAGGTATGATTGAATAACAGCAAGGTACAAGGGAACTGAGGAGAGGCTGGTCATGTGAAGGACTCAAGCTAAGATCATGTCCTTCAATTGGCCAGCTTAATCTAAATTCCCTATGTAGAATACATCTACTCATGAGTTACTGTTTAAAGGTCTAATCATAGTTATGTTCCCCAGCAGCAATGCATATTCTTCAAGTCAAAATAATTTCTGACCCATGTGGTATTCTACGTAAGAACTAAGTGTAAAACAGACACAGATTAATTAACTCTTTTACTAATACATTTTTCATTTACTTTCCTTTTGTAAATTTACCTCCTTTCATCAAAGTTAACCTCCTACACATATCTTCCCTTCCTCATTCAGATGGGCAAGACAGCATAAAGCATGATTTTATTCATGGACACGTGGCTGTCACGCCTCGGATAACCCACCAGCTGATCCACTTCAGTGTCTCTGTTCCATTAGCCACTGACTGAAGCTAGTTGCTTGCTGATGGAATTTGGATTTCCACCATGTTACATTTTTCAATGTTATAAGTAACCCATCCACAACATTATGTCTCATTGTCACAGGTCACCCTCAGCATTCCTTCTCGATTTAACTCCTGCCCGATTCAGTTGTGGAAGGCTTGAGGCAAGGAGTCAAAATTTCTTGGAAGAACTTCCTCCCCGCACGAATACATATTACACGTAGAATGTATCTATAAACATAGGGATTGGTTCTGTCGTTAGTTCTGTGTTGATGTTTTCAATTAATACACAGTATAACACCACTGTTGCGATTTGGAATTTGTTGCCAATGCTGGCATTTTTTTACTCTTATTTTGGTGAAAAGCAGGATGTTTCACTGACCTTACTTTCATCTGCATCAGCCTGTCTCGATTAAAGTTGCGGAAAATGTGCAGCGATATGAGAGCCTATGAAGCATTTGAAGGCTCAAGGCTTGCTGTGCATTTACTGCAGCTTTAATCCTTTGAGTACTGAGAGACTTTCACAGCTTTTAAAATACGTTTGTCTCTTCTTTCATGCATCATCTGCAATAACTGATCCTGTGTCTTTTACTGTTGTAAAATATTACTGAGTACAGGCGGGGGAAATCCCAGATCATAATGGTCTTGAGATAAACTAACACTGTAATCTGATTCTCGTTTTGTTTTATAGCGACAAAGAAACCAACATGTTTCACAGTCCTCCAGGAGTTAACCCGCCAAAACAGAGGCTAGATCATAGAGGCAAGTTCATCAAAGAGCAGAAAATAAAATACATGCGATAAGGAACTTAAAATGTATGTCAATCTTTTGTGGGTTCTATATCTGACAGTTGTTTTCAGGGTTTTAAGAGACAGTAGATAGTCATTTATTGAACAATTAATCTCATTCTGTTCTTGTCTGTGTTCTTGGCTTTTATCTAACTGTATTTTTACATCAGTGTACTTGCATTTTTTATTTTACGATTTGTTTTGCTGTGAATTAAGAACATAAGAACATAAAAAATAGGAGCAGGAGTAAGCCATTTGGCCCCTCGAGCCTGCTCCTTCATTTAATAAGATCATGGCTGATCTGATCATGGACTCAGCTCCACTTCCCTGCCCACCCCCCCCATATCCCTTATCCCTTATCGCTCAAAAATCTGTCTATCTCCGCCTTAAATATATTCAATGACCCAGCCTCCACAGCTCTCTGGGACAGAGAATTCCACAGATTTACAACCCTCAAAGAGAAGAAATTCCTCCTCATCTCGGTTTTAAATGGGCAGCCCCTTATTCTGAGACTATGCCCCCTAGTTTTAGTTTCCCCAATGAGTGGAAATATCCTCTCTGCATCCACCTTGTCGAGCCCCTTCATTATCTTATATGTTTCAATAAAATCACCTCTCATTCTTCTGAACTCCAATATAGGCCCAACCTACTCAACCTATCTTCATAAGTCAACCCCCTCATCTCCAGAATCAACCCATTGAACCTTCTCTGAACAGCCTCCAATGTAAGTATATCCTTCCTTAGATACAGAGACCAAAACAGTGTGCAATACTCTAGCTGTGGCCTCACCAATACCCTGTACAAATGTAGAAGGACTTCTCTGCTTTTATACCCCTTGCAATAAAGGACAACAATCCATTTGCCTTCCTGATTACTTGCTGTACCTGCATACCAACTTTTTGTGCTTCATGCACAAGGACCCCCCTAAGTTCCTCTGTACTGCAGCACTTTGCAATTTTTCGCCATTTAAATTTTAATTTGCTTTTCTATTTTTTCTGCCAAAGTGGATAACCTCACATTTTCTCACATTATACTTCATCTGCCAAATTTTTGCTCACTCACTTAGCCTGTCTTTATCCCTTTGCCGATTTTTTGTGTCCTCACAATTTGCTTTCCCATCCATCTTTGTATCATCAGCAAACTTGGCTACATACACTCAGTACCCTCATCCAAGTAATTAATATAGATTGTAAATAGTTGAGGACCCAGCACCGTTCCCTGCGGCACCCCACTAATCACCGTTTGCCAACCGGACATTAACCCATTTATCCCGACTCTCTGTTTTCTGTTAGTTAGCCAATCCTCTATCCATGCTAATATATTTCCCCCCACCCTGTGAACTTTCATCTTGTGCAGTAACTTTTTATGTGGCACCTAATTGAATGCCTTCTGGAAATCCAAATACACCACATCCACTGGTTCCCCCTTATCCACCCTGCTCATTACTTCCTCAAAAAACTCCAGCAAATTTGTCAAACATGATTTCCCTTTCATAAAACCATGCTGACTCTGCTTAATTGAATTATGCTTTTCCAAATGTCCTGCTACTGCTTCCTTAATAATGGACTTCAACATTTTCCCAACGACAGATGTTAGGCTAACTGGTCTATAGTTTTCTGCTTTCTGTCTGCCTCCTTTTTTAAATAGGGGCATTACATTTGTGGTGTTCCAATCTGCTGGGATCTCCCCAGAATCCAGAGAATTTTGGTAGATTACAACCAATGCATCCACCAACTCTGCAGTCCTGTGGTTTATTTGCGGTTTAAATAAACACTGTCTGTTCAGTGACTATCAATATATCATAATAATACAATAGAAAATGTTCAATGTTGATATATATATTTCTACCTTTTTTAATAAGAATACAAGAAAGTATGAAATGGGAAGAGGCCACTTATCCCACTCAACCAACTCCTTCCAACAGCCCAACGGAGTGTAAACTATGTTTCCTACATTACAACAGTGGCTACACTTCAAAAGTACTTAATTGGCTGTAAAGCGCTTTGGGACGTCCTGAGGCCATAAAAAGCACCACATAAATATGTTTTTATTTTATTTTCATTATACACTGTCCTCAATTTATTAAATCTCTTGAGGGAGTTGATGATCACAGGGACAACCTCCAAGGATATAAAGCCATCAAGGAAGCACAACATGAAGACTCTGCAGGAAGGGAAAATTGTCCAGTGGATCACCCCAAGCTGCCCTAGTGTGCCTCTTAGGGCTCAAGATGTCCAAGACCTAATTATCTTCCCATTGTTTTGGTTGGGAGCAATGAGGAGTGTAAGGAGACCCTTTAAAATGGGGGATTTGAATTTATTTAAATAGTTAAATAGTCAGTTTGTTCATATACACAATTGAACTCTTAAGACTGCAAATTAAATGGTTATATCAATATTACAAAAATGTTTTAAAAGTCCACATAATATATAACTAAAATATCATTAAAGTATTAACTAGAAAGGACATTTATTGTGATGTTTAATGGTGGTGGATTCTATCGGAGCTGGGTTGGTGGTGGATGTATTAAGGTAAGCTAATAATGTTATTTGTACCGGATGTAGGACCTTGCAAGGATGTCATTTTAGTTGGATGGTGAATTACAGTGAGACTCACTATCCAACATATTCTAATAATACCAGTAAATTACCATATCAGATATGGTAATCTGATTTTTTTTTAAGCCTCCCAATTTTTAGGTTGATCATTTTACACACCATTTCCTCAACCAGGAGAGTGGAAACACGAGCTGTGCCAATGCTGCTCTATAATCAGCTGCCTGGAGCTTCATGAGGGAATCCCAGACTGACTCGTCTTTTGGTGTTTCGTTTTCTCTCTCACCACCTTTGGGAGTCGCAGCTGCTTCATACTTCCCCAGAACATTGATCCAACTGCGACTGAGAACTCCCTCTGTAGGGAATAGGGGCTATAGCTGTATAGTCCATGGCATTATACATTGGAACACCAATTCACTGTCCACCTAGCCTGGGCCAGACGAGGCTTAACACATCTTTCCAATTTTGATTTGTTACATTTTTATTTAACAATATGGCTTTTGTTTTCTTATCTTTTATGGAAAATCGGAAAAGGAAATATGTGTTTCCCTAAAATAGGAGATCGCCAATTGATAGTAGGGGAAGGTAGTCCATGATAGAATAATTATACGTCGACTCCAAATGGTGCAGGCTTGATGGGATGAACCTTTGCTCACTGTGGATTTTCTTGCATTCTAATAAAGGAGGAGCAACATTCATTATTAAATGTTTACCTGGCCTTTTACATTGCACACTTTTGGATAAATATTTTGTCAGTACTGATTGCAGAATACTTGTTTTTACGTGGTAGGCTACTGAAAGTATGCCCTTGTTTAGTAAAGAATGGAGGGAAACTTCAGCCTGAGAATGACACCTCGAAAATAAAACCAACAGTGTGTGTCCTGGGATGACTTGCAATCCAAGGCATCTCCCTGCATGGGGAGGTGAGTTTTCTTATTGGCAAGGTGATGGTCCAATTTGGGTGGTTGGTGGCTCTGTCTATGGGAAAACCGCAGAGTGTTTTGAAGCTAGTGATGAAATGTGGTCTGAAGAGGTATGTTTCTTTCCTGTATTTTCTGGAACATAATATGAAAATCTGTTTTTAAATATAATTTTGTAGACGCTGGTGATACAGGATGCTGGCTGAGGATGCTTGCATCACATTTCAGCAGCTGAGGCTGCAAATCCAAGCTCGAGTATCTATTAATTTACTTAATATTTAAAACCATGAGTTTTGAGGTCAGAAAAAAATGAGACAGATAAAGAACCGAGAGAAACAATGATAGTTAGAAATAAGAGAAACAAAAGCAAAATACTGCGGATGCTGGAAATCAAAAATAAGAGCCTTGCTAAGAAATATGAACCAATGCCATGGACCAGGATGGATGCAAGTTCAAGGCCTAGTTCCTGCTCAGCTATGTCGAGCAGTGAGCCAGTGATTGGAGATTGGAAGGGAAATTGGAGGGGTGCAGTCCATGCTACAAATAATTTCAAGTTCAGTGCTTCTCCACAACTATGATAATTTGCCTCTGTTTTTAACTATATTGTTAAGAGGAGACCTTTGCCAATTTGAAACTCGTCACTCAAGGGCAAGACAAAATGAAGGACATTGGCCCTGTGGGGATACCTATTCTTCCGATGAGCATGGAATGATATCTGGATTCACGTCTTGGGAATGTCAGGGCTCCCTTTTCTTCAATCTGGATCGGATTCAAACCCAGGTCCCAGAGGTGAAAGGACAATGAAACAGCTTTTGACCTTACCCCCGCTGTGTGATGCAGTGCAGAAGCACTCCTTCAGGACATGGAGGGTTACAGACTGTTTTCCGGTTGTGGCTCAAACTTTATTTGAACCTTGTGTTGGACATCTGCTATTTTTTATGAATTCTGACAGGAAATAAGCTTGCATTTTACTTAAAAATAAAAAAGGACAACAGCAATAAAATCCAGAATCATACATATTGTTCAATCATTCATTATGAAAAGAACATCTGCAGCCAGTTGCCAAGGTAACCCTGGGATGTCAGATCTGCCCAAGGCTGTATTCTTCAACCAATGCCACCTTCCGATACTTTCCTGACTGTTGGCACAGAGCATATACTGATGTGAGCAACCCTGCCATTGTCATAATACAAAATATTCAAGCCTCTTTGTAATGTCTCATATTTCATCCATCTGCCAAAACCACTAATTGTTTCCATACCACACTATAGATTACTAACGTGTTGGGAAAAGCTGCTCGCTTATCGTTTCCCTAGATGCATAAATATGCGACGAGCAAAGATTGGAGTCAAGTGAGAACAACATGTCAGTGGGTGACTGCTGGTGTTAGTGGAGTGAATGGATTGTCAATTACCTCCAAGTGTAAACTTGACAACAATATTTACAAGTGACAACCAGTTCAGTCATCACTTAGAATCGTACCCAGATCTGCAGGGGCTCTTCTCTGTCACAACATATCCTTGCAACATAGCAGCCAATTTTGATTGGATATCATCTGTCAAAATCCAATCGGATTAAAACCACCACTATATCATCGTAATAGATAAGCCAACTATTAATTACTATTTAACGTTATAATAGCGACAAGTAGTGCAGGATCTATCTGGGCTTCTGTTGTAAATGAAGGCAACATACTCATGGGAATAAATAGAAGGATAACTGTAGATTTTTATTCACAATGGTTTGCTACCCAGTTATAACCAGACCAGACCCTCAATAACAATTGCAGGATAGAGGATGTCTGCAGTACATTCAATGGAAAAGGCGAGATGTACAAATTTTCAAAATTAAATACTTATTCATTTCCGGCTTCACTGTGAAATGGGACAAGTACCCAATTATTACCATGCCTGAACCTGTAACTGTCATTCCTCCATGTAGTATTGTATAATGGAATAATGCATAGTTTGCAGAATCGCATTTCAAACGGATTGATATTGATTTGCTTCCAATTCTCAGGCAGAGCTGAACCTTATCCACAATATTCTATTGATAAGAATGCAGGCTGTGCTTTAATCAGGACATGCACAGTCAATTCCCCTTGATTTCAGTGAGACAACTCCTCCAACGGCTGTAGGAAACAACAGACAAACAATATACTGGGTAGCACAAGGTGCCTCCCCCTCCCTCCCCACCCCCTCCAGAGCACTGCCGACCCTCACCATCCTGTGGGCAAAAATATTTTTTTAAGAAGAAAGTTGGAAACTATTCAAAATTGTATTCACTTCCACCTCAATTTCCAGCCAAATTCCCTATTTATTTCAGAGATTCATCTGATTCAGGTAAGTTAAAATTGACTTCTTTATCTGCGTCAAGATGATTCATGTTTAGGTTTGTTCTGCAAACTATTTTGATTTGAATATTTATTTTGTAAAGCAGGTGGAAGTGTTTGTGCTGCACAACTCTATCCTAGGCGACGATTCTCGGTGCCATCGTAACTCATGAGACCAGCGCTCAAACATTTCTGGAATCAGCCATTTTCTTTTCCCCGTTTACTCTGTGGTTGTATTTCAGTCAATGTTTCTGTAAAGTTACACAGAATGGTAGTTTGTCTGAATGAATGCCTGCTTTTTTTATATCATGTGACAGGAACATGCTAGAACAAAGTTGCAATAAATCAGAAATGGAGGAGAGGGGACATTGCTGTAAACAAGACTCTTGGCTTCAAACAAAAGGTTGATATACTAATTAGATGGATGGTGGACCATCTTTATGAGTGATAAAATCCCCAATCCATATTTGCTTCTAAAAATAACTTACAACCAACAATGTTTTGTAACGTATACAAAGTAATGAATAACTGGTAAAAAATTTTTTTTATGAGTTACGTGTTCTTATATTATTCATTTGCTTATGTCACAAATGATTGTTGCAACAGGTACTCATTGATATCACAGAGCCATTTGAAAAACTACAAGCTCACAGCACCCCGGCAAATTTGCTCACATTTTAAAATGTTCACCACACACAGTTTAGCCCTAGTGCACCATATAAAGCATTAACAGTGTAAATCTACAGGAAATGACATCAGGACATTTGCAAGATGTACAAAAAAGGATGATGCCTCACAGATCTATGACTGTATGGCTGGAATAGAATTATAGCAGTGCCTGATGACAGGAAGAGGAGGCATTAATATTGCCAGCTTCCTAAGAGTCCGAAAGTACAAGCACCACTCTGGGACCTGAGATGTAATCTGGACTAACACTCCAGAGCAGTAGTGAGGGAGGGCTGGATTGTCAGAGGTGCCATGGTTCAGATGAGATTATTAACCCAAGGCCCCATCTGTATCTTCCGTGGTTTGGCATTATTCCTCACCGGCATCCATCTTTTAACTCACGCCCAAAAGAATGAATTGGTCATCTCATCGCTGTTTGTGGGATCTTGCTGTATGTACACTGGCTGTCATGTTTGCTACATAATAACAGTTGCTGTACTTCAAAGTAATTAATTGAATGCAAAGCACTTTAAAACTTTGAAGACTTTAGTTATTCAGCAACTATCATGCCTGAGCGACATGGTGAGTGTTAAATAAATGAAACTATTTTGAATGCCTAAATATATATGAAAATATCTGTTTACGTACGTCAATAGTGAAGTACATTGTCATCTGCCAGGACTGCCAGAGTCTCTGATATGTTGCAGATACTAACATTGGATTTAGCAAATATATCTATGCACTGGCAATGGCACAGTCTGTGGAAGTGCATCATTGATTTTAGAAATACTGAAACAGGATGACTGGGATACTTACATTTGTATTTATTCATTCACAGGCTGTGCATGTTGCTGACAAGGCCAGCATTATTGCCCACTCCTAATTGCCATTGAGAAGGTGGTGGCGAGCCGCCTTGTTGAACTGCTGCAGTTCGAGTGGTGAAGGTACTCCCACAGTGCTGTTAGTGAGAGAGTTCCAGGATTTTGACCCAGCAACGATAAAGAAATGGTGATATATTTCCAAGTCAGGATGGTGTGTAACTTGGAGGGGAACTTGCAGGTGATGGTGTTCCTGCATCTGCTGCCCTTGTTGTGGGTTTGGGAGCTGCTGCCGAAGAAGCCTTGGTGAGTTGCTGCAGTGCATCTTGTAGGTGGTACACACTGCAGCCACAGTACGCCAGTGGTGCAGGGAGTTAATGTTTAAGGTGGTGGATGGGGTGTCAATCAAGTGAGCTGCTTTGTCCTGGATGGTGCCAAGCTTCTTGAATGTTGTTGGAGCTGCACTCATCCAGGCAAATGGAGAGTATTCCATCACACTCCTGAATTGTGCCTTGTAGATGGTGGAAAGGATTTGGGGAGTCAGGAGATGAGTCTCCCAGCCTCTGACCTGCTCTTGTAGCCACAGTGCTTATGTGGCTGGTCCACTTAAGTTTCTGGTCAATGGTGACCTCCAGGATGTTGATGGTTGGGGGTTTGATGATGGTAATGCCGTTGAATGTTAAGGGGAGATGGTTAGTCTTTTTCTTGTTGGAGATGGTCATTGCCTGGCACTTGTGTGGTGCGAATGTTATTTGCCACTTATCAGCCCAAGCCTAAATGTTGTCCAGGTCTTGTTGCATGCAGGCATGGACAAAATTATCTGAGGAATTGCAAATGGAACTGAACACTGTGAAATCATCAGTGAACATACCACTTCTGACCTTATGATGGAGGGAAGATCATTAATGAAGCAGCTGAAGATAGTTGGGCCTAGGACATTGCCCTGAGGAACTCCTGCAGCAATGTCCTGGAGCTGTGATGATTGGCCTCCAACAACCACAACCACTTTCTTTTGTGCCCAGTTTTGAGCTGCTTGATTTGTTCAGAATCTATCCCTTTTAGCATGTTGTTAATGCTACAAACATGATGGAGGATGTTCTCAGTATGAAGGTGGGACTTCGTCCCCACAAGGATTGTATGGTGGTCACTGTTACCAATGCTGTCATGGACAGTTGCATCTGTGACAGGTAGATTGGTGAGGCCAAGTAGGTTTTTTTCCTCATATTGGTTCTCTCACCACCTGCCGCAGGCCCAGTGAGGCAGCTATGTCCTTCAGGACCTGGCCAGCTTGGTCAGTGGTGGTGCTACTAAGCCACTCTTGGTGATGGACATTGAAGTTCCCCACCCAGAGTGCATTCTGTGCCCTTGCTACCCTCAGTGCTTCTTCCAAGTGGTATTCAACATGGAAGCATATTGATTCATCAACTGAGGTAGTAATCAGCAGGAGGTTTCCTTGCCCATGTTTGACCTGATGCCATGAAACTTCATGCAGCTGGATTTTAGGCTTTTCTGTTTTTGGGGTGAAAACGGAGGTGGGGCGGGAAAGTTACCGGCAGGGAATAGGTTGTGCTTTAGTAGGTAAGTTTGGGCATCTGGACCCTGCATCAGGAGGCGCAGCGCTAAGGGAGGCATTGTACACTTTTCGTGGCGCAAGGATGGGAAACTCACAAACTATAGTGTGCGCTCCGAGAGAGGCCGGTGGGGGGTGGGAGGGAAACCTTAAAAAAAACACAAAAACATTCCCAAAACATTGTCCCGCCACCACAATACAAATCGCTAAAAAAATTAAAAGAACAAACACTCGCAATTACTTTTGTAGTAATTTGCCTTCCCCTGTGCCACCGGCTATGCTGGACTGCTCTGATTTCCCAGGCAGTCATTGCGGGCACACTTCCAGGCGGACGGATCGGGCAGGAGACAAAACGCCTGCCGGTGTCACAACCAGAGGCGTTGCACACCTGACGCAGCTCTTCCCGGCGATGCTGCACCGCGCCACCCCAAAACCCGACCGGAGGATCGCAGCGGGGCGCTGGAGACCTCACCGCCGCCTTTCGCGCCGCTCCGGGGCAAAACCCCGAGCGCAAAGGACCAGAAAGTCCAGCCCATGGGGTCTGAAGTCAATGTTGAGGAATCCCAGGGCCACTCCCTCCCAACTGTATAGCATTGTGCTGCATCTTTTGTCTGACAGGACATACCCAAGGATAGTGATGGAGGAGTTTGGGATGTTGGCTGATAGATATGGTTCTGTGAGCATGACTATGGCAGGCCGTTGCTTGACTAGTCTGTGGGACAATTTTGGAACAAGTCCCCAGATGTTAGTGAGGAGGACTTTGCAGGGTCGATGAGGCTGGGTGTGCCGTTGTTGTGCCCAAATCTGATGTCTAGGTCTGGTTTTATTCTTATTGTAATTTTTCATAGCGGTTTGATATAACCGAGTGGCTTGCTGGGCCATTCAGAGGGCAGTTAAGAGTCAACCATATTGTTGTGGATCGGTAGTCACATATATGCCAGACCGGTTTCCTTCCCTAAAGGACATTAGTGAACCATATTTAACAACAATCCAATGGCTTCATGGTCACCATTACTGATACTAGCTTTTTATTTGAGATTTATTTAATTAACTGAATTCAAATTCAAAACTTCCGTGGTGGGATTTGAACTCACGTCAAGTATTAGTCCAGGCCTCAAATAAACCAATCAACATTTCCCTTTGTCAGATTTTTAACAATGTTAAACTACTGAGGTAGTATGAAACTGTATCAATGAATTAGCTACTTAGCCTTGAATTATTATAGATAAAAGCTTTTTTTCAACTCTGAGATTATAGCCCGGATTTTAACTTCACCTACCCATCGGGAATGGGGCAGATACAGGTCTGGTGCTCATTTTACATCCCATCTGATTTTACTCTGCATTGAAGTCAATGGTTAAAATCGGGGCTTATATGTTAGAACAGCAGAATTACCAATGGAATCTGCCATAAAGAGCCTGCATTTGTTGTTTCTGTAGTATCAAGGCTAATAGCGCTAAGGACTAAAATTTCATTCTGATGCCGCCTCTGTTCGTGCCCCGGAGGAACGGTAATGGCTAAGATAATTGGTACCGCCCGGGCAGCTAGCTTCCAGTGCCCCGCCAGGACATTTGATGCTGATTTTGCGGAGGCGCTGAGCAGTACTGCCCGGGAGCGATGCGTCGGTGTACAACGCCCCAGGTTTCAACACCGTCGTGAAATTTGTTTGGAGCGGCATCTGTAGCGCCCCATAGTGGGAGCACCTGGGAAAGCGGGCAGTCCAAGCTGTTCTGGCGGCGGTGAGGGAAGGAATGACTGCATGACGAAAGTGTGATTGTTCTTTTTAGTTTTATTTTTGCGATTTATTTTTATGTGCAAGGTATTGGGAATGTTTTTTTTGGAGATTTTTTTTCCAGGGAAGCCTCTCTTAGGGCACTCCGAGGCCGGCTGTTTAGCCGGGGATTTTCAGTTGCTCAGCCGGCCTAGTGTCCTAAGAGAGGTGTTGAATGCCTCCCTCAGCGCTCACCTCCACACTCAGGCCCAGCTGCTGGATTTTGTGGCTGCAGGCGCAAAACATTTCCCGATGCAAAATCTACCACCCTGCCCCCATTATCGCCCGAAAAAGCCTGAAAATCCAGCCTGAACTCTTTTTAAACAAAAAGAATTTGGTGGCATCTAAATGAGGACAGTTTGAATCTTTATTGTTGTACGACTCCATTTTTTTTCTGTCTTGCTTGTGTTGTGTTGGCACCATTCAAAAATCATTCCAAAAATACACAATAGGCACATAACATCCAAATACGTTCTAATGGGGAGGGCCCCTCGAAAAGATTATGAGGTGTAACTTGTCTTGGGCCGCATCACAAAATGGGTGCCATCGAATCGGCAGCCCGTTTCGCATTCAATGGAAAAGAACTCGGGTGGAGGATAAGGTGGGCTGCCACTTCGATGTTACCTGTTTTACAGTGCCGCCCAAGAAAAATGTCACCCACTTTGGTGTCAAGAGGAGCAAGGCTGTTGCCAAGAGATGTGTTTACAATTCATGTCGGTCGGCTGACACGGCAAGCGATCCACAGGTGGGCAGAGGAAATGCTTCGAGGACACCCTCAAAGCCTCCTTGAAAAAATGTAACATCCCCACCGACCCCTGGGAACCCCCTGGCCCAAGACTGCCCAAAGTGGAGGAAGAGCATCCAGGAGGGTGCTAAGCACCTCGAGTCTCTTCGCCGAGAGCAAGCTGAAGCCAAGCGTCGACAGCGGAAGGAGCACATGGCAACCCAGACCCCCCCACCCACCCGTTCCTTCAACCACCGTCTGCCCCACCTGTGACAGAGACTGTCGGTCCCGCATTGGACTCTTCAGTCACCTGGGAACTCATGTTAGTGTGGAAGCAAGTCATCCTCGACTCCGAGGGACTGCCTATGACGATGGGTTTACAATTACACCAAATGATTTGTCTTCCCTCAGATCTGTTCAGAAAGATAAATCTTCTCTCATTCTGGGGTGTTCAAAGTTATGATGATCAGCCAGCAGATTGTGCTCCACACAACAAACGTCGAAACTCGAGGGGTTTGCTATAAGACTAGGCACAATACCAATACCAACAGTAAGCAATTTACAGCAATAGGACTGAACTGTCTCCCAGTTAGAGCTTCATCACTGATACTGGGTGTTGTGGTACTGTCTCAGAATTCAAGCAGGTATGGTAGCATAGTGGTTATACTACTGGCGTTATGTCGAGAGAATAGGAGTTCAAATCCCATCATGGCCATTTGAATTCAGTTATAAAAAAAACTGGAAATATCAAAGTGAAGCAGCCAAATTGTGGTTAAAAACCCACATGTCCTTTAGGGAAGGAGGCCTGCTGGCCTTACCCAGTCCGGCCTAGTTGTGATGCCAGTCCCACACCAATGTAGTTGACTCTTATCTGCCCTCTGAAGTAACCTCGCAAGCCATGTAGGGATGGGCTATAAAATGTCGGCCTTGCCAGTGATGCTCACAATCTGAGAGACTTTTTTTTAAATCCTTATGCTAGGACAGAGAAGAGAGGTGTGAAGTGACATTAGCAACCTACAGAGATTGTCAAAGCATTCAGCTTCATCTTTCTCATTGCAAATCTAACAGTTGTGAATGTGACTGGGCAGTAAATGAGGGAAGCAGCTCCGACCAGATGTGGAAGGAAGCAGTGAAAACAGTTTTTTTGCATGTATGCTGCTAACATATTCACTAGTAATGGGTTTTTTTTATTAAAAAGCTGCTTCATGCTTCTGGTAATTTACTCACTTATCCTGATGCATATTCAGTGCAACATAGCAAATATTATTTACATTTCCTGTGCTTTAATTAGCTGCATATAACTGGGTGTTTATCAGTTATTTTCCTGTGTCTGTGGTACATTCACTTCCCCAGACAAATTGGCTTGGTTAGAGATGCACAATTCCTCAAACGTGCGATTAGATTTCAATCGTGCAGATGTGCGGATCGAGTTGGGAATGTCTCTGGATTTGTTTTGCTTTAAGTTACTTCAAGCCGTTACCCATTAAATACTGATTGTTTTTCTCTTTCTTAGCATTACGGTTAAATCCAGGACATTGTAGTGAAAGGACACTGGTTCTCAAATCTTTCAGTGCCAATCCCCCTCAGAAAGAGATCCCAGCATGGCCCACAATCTGAAAGAACAGTATTCTAACATAGTGTATTCTTAATTCATAAGAGCGGCCATCATTTGCGTTCTACTATACAGACTGAATTTATACCCGTTCTTACAGGGTGAATGGATTGTGTTCTAATGTACTCTACCAGCTTGTCTCAATTACAGGAGGAGACATCATTATTGTTTATGCTGGAATGGAATACATACCAACATCCATGTCTGAAGATGAATTGAGACATGAGTTGAGCAAAATAGATTCAGTACTAATATAAATGCCAAAGCTTTACCTCACTACCACTTCTCTCGATCCCTCCACAGTCTCTAAATTGTCAGACTGCTTGTCTGAGCAAAAATGTTCTCCAATTGATTATTGGGAAGACCGAAGCCATTGTTTTCGGTCCCCGCCACAAACTTCGTTCCCTAGCCAACGGCTCCATTCCTCTGCCCAACTTCTGTCTGAGCCCGACTGTTTGCAACCTTGGTGTCATATTTGACCCTGAAATGAGCTTTCAACCACATATCCACAGCATAACTAAGACCGCCTATTTCCACCTCCGTAACATCGCCAGTCTCCGCCCTTGACAGCTCATTCACTCTGAAGCCCTCATCCATGCCTTTGTTACCTCTAGACTGGACTATTCCAACGCACTCCTAGCTGGCCTCTCACATTCTACCCTACGTAAACTGGAGGTAATCCAAAACTCGACTGCCCGTGTCCTAACTCGCACCAAGTCCTGCTCACCCATCACCCCTGTGCTATCTGACCTACATTGGCTTCCGGTTAAGCAATGTCTCAATTTTAAAATTCTCCTCCTTATTTGCAAATCCCTCCATGGCCTCGCCCCGTCCTATCTCTGTAATTTCCTCCAGCCCCAGGAAGACCCCAAGATGTCTGCGCTCCTCTAATTCTGCCCTCTTGAGCATCCCTGATTATAATCGCTCAACCATCGGTGGTCGTGCCTTGTGTTGCCTCGGCCTCAAGCTCTGGAACTCCCTGCCTAAATCTCTCCGCCTCCCTACCTCTTTTTCCTTTTCAAGACGCTCCTTAAAACCTACCTCTTTGACCAAGCATTTGGTCACCTGCGTTCATTTCTACTTATGTGGCTCGGTGTCAAATCTTTTTATCTCGTAACACTCCTGTGAAGCGCCTTGGGACATTTCACTACATTAAAGGTGCTATAAATACAAGTTGTTTTTGTTGCTGGAGTCCTAATAGGCAGCTGGATTAGATTTTTGGTTCTAATTTATTGAGTATTTTAATATAAACTATTTATGTGGATAATTAAAATTACTTATAGCTGGTGTCAGGTTATGATCTTTCATGATACATAGTTTTCATTCAGATAATATTACCATGATCCAGTGACTTGTTCACAGTGTCACATCTACATTACAATAAATATTAGCTTGTGAAACCAAATTTCTGGACCTCTTTGTTTTTTAGTGATGCTAGATTTTTAAAATGATACCAAACTTTTAGATATAAGTATAGTTTACAGATGATTTTAAAGAAATTATGTTGTTCAAAAGATGAAGTCAATGGTGCCTACAATGTAAAATAATTATTCATATATTCTTTAGTATGCCAGAATTATAGGGGTACTTCTCAGAAAGTGATGGAGGGTCACGCTGTTTGGGTTAGATGAAGAGCGGTGGGAAGAGGCTTGTGTGGGGCAGTAACACCGGTATGGACCTGTTGGGCCAAATGGCCTGTTTCTGTGTTTTATATTCTAAGTAATTCTATGTGATTTGTAATTCTAAAGTAGTCTAAAATGTGGTCTATAGGCAACAGTAGATACTCCAATATGACAGAACCAAAGGTGTCTTCTTTCCAGTAAGACTCGGCAAAATATGATTGTGTGTCCAGTTTATAACGGCTCTGAAATGCCTTCCCATGGGCATTTTAGAGAAAAAATATGCATCTACCTTAATCTGCTGCCTACGTTTGACTTTCCGATGCTGAGGTCTCTCCTGACTGCCAGTCGCAGCGTGTGCACGTCGACGCGCACGCAGGCCTACAACTGTGGTCACATGGCTCTGGGCAGCCAATCAGGTAAAGTATCATAGTAATAGGAGTTCCGCAAGGTCCTAAACGCCTGTTACTACGATTGTGATAGAGTCCAAAACACCCAAAACACACCCAAACACCCAAACAACTAATAAAAAATAGAAAATAATTGCACTACATTCATTTAAATTAAAGTTATTAATATCTTTAAAAAAATAATTTCTCAAACTTACCATTGTGGGGAGGGTTTTTAATGATAAAATATGTTTTAATAACTTTATTTTTATACATTTTTGTGTTTTTTTAAACACTTGTGCCTGTAAAAGTAGGCTATGAACCTACTTTTTCAGGCGCAAGATTTTTGAGGACATTTATAATAGTAAATATCGGAAATTTCCACTTACAAATGTCCTCACTCCCGAGATGCTGCCATCCATCAAGCCAGAAACTTGACAGAGTGGAAATGCCAGTTTCCAGCGCATGTGCATTGCACGCTGTAAACCGCCATTTCCGATGCCTTCCTGGGTCCGTAGGAACTCAATTCGGATCTGGGGAGGCCGGAATTGTTGGCCCATTGTTCTTCAGATTTGTTCCCATTTTTCCAATCATTTCAATACTAGCCCTTCTCCACAAATGCCACAAATGTGGTCGACAGAGGGGGAATGTTTGAAATGGGATAAGGTGCTATCTTTCAGTTTTCGTTCCCCCTTGAAGAGCAGCATTCCACTGTGGTGAGCTATCCCACTTGAAGGTCCAGGTAAGAAGTGACAAAACTGATCCCAACCATGGCTAATGGACTTGATTGTCAGTAAACTCTAGAGCCAGAATCTAAGACCAGGAGGGACAGGATTGTTCCTGCATCTATTGTACTCGAGTGTCAGATGTGGCTCAGTGGGTAGCACCCTCGCCTGAGTCAGAAGGTTGGGGGGGGGGTCAAGTCCCACTCCACAGACTTGAGCACATAAATCTAGGCTGACACTCCAGTGCAGCGTTGAGGGAGTGCTGCACTGTCGGAGCTGCTGTCTTTCAGATGAGACGTTAAACCGTGGTCCCGTGTGCCCTCTCAGGTGGCTGTAAATTAGATCCCAAGGTACTATTTCGAAGACGTGCAGGGGAGATTTCCCTGGTGTCCTGGACAATATTTATCCCTCAATGAACATAACAAAAACAGATTATCTGGCCATTATTACATTTCAGTTTGTGGGAGTTTGCTGTGAGCAAATTGGCTGCCACATTTCCTACATTACGACAGTGACTACACTTCAAAAGTACTTTGTTAGCTGTAAAGCACTTTGAGACATCCATCCTGTGGTCGTGAAAGGGGCTATATAAATGCAAATCTTTCTTTTCTTTTTTGAGCATTTTTGAGATTTTAGTAAATGTGAATCATTAAATATAGAAGACTACAACAATAGTCACTGTGGATTCATAAGTGAGTGATCTCCAAACAGGTTAATTCAAATAAATCTCATTGTACAGGCATGCTAAGTTCTGAAAATGCAGCTCAAGTTCTGTAATGATGGATACACAGGGGAAATCTGCACTCCAGCAAGCTCTATATTTGCTGAAGTGTAACTTTTACAATAAGTGTCTTTTACCAGACCATCTGATGGGATAAAAGTTGTGCCTATCATTAACTGGGTATGGGCAATCCCAAAACCAACTGGGCATTGACCCACGGTGCAAAATAGCCGCTAATTCATCAAAAGTTTCTAGGAGCAGAGCGGTAGCATAGTGGTAATCTTACTGGACTCGTACCCCACGGCAGCTGGGGAATTTAAATTCATGTAAATTTGGAATTAAAAAGCTAGTATCAGTAATGGTGATCATGAAACTACCAGATTGTCATAAAAACCCACCTGATTCACTTAATGTCCTTCAGGGAAGGAAATCTGCCGACCTTACCTGGCCTACATGTAACTCCCGACCCTCAGCAATATGATTGAGCACCACCTCCTCGAGGGCAATTAGGGATGGGTAATAAATTCTGGCCTTGCCAGCAACGTCCCGAGAATGAATTAAAAAAACACCTAACCAGATGAAAGCATCCCTTCAACTTGGCCTTATTGAGACATGGAAGGTGATCGTGGAAAGTGACCAATATAAATGTTTTCCTTTCTTTCAGGAAGTTCTGAAATTTGCCTGTGTGAGACGAATGGAGTTATTCTGACTTTCTGGTAGGGAGACACTGCTTTTTGTGCTACAAAATATTTTAAATTTTGGGTGTAATGTTTGGCAAGGCAATGAGGAAACAGATGCTGTACACAGCAGGTGCATTGTAGAGTTATAATGTTATCACCTGTATGCCCTCAATCAGCAAGCATCTGTCGCCAATTGTCATTCACACCCAGAAAGAAACACTAACTCTGTACATTCACACCTTCACTAACAAGGCACTTTTAGACTGACTGGAGGACTGAGAGATACACAAATTGGTGCCTTTTGCTACACTATAGAGCCCTTATTTAGACCATCCTTGATAAGATAATTTTCTTCAAAGGGAGATTCTTTTTGGATGTCTTTACCTCTTATTTTAGAATTATTTTTACCCCATTTTTGCACACAATTAATTTTCTCTGTATCTCCATCTATCATCCATTAACTGTAGGTAGGAGCTCTAGCTAGTGCTGCTCTAGAAATGCAGCTACAAGGTTCTCAGGACAGGGTTAATTGCCTGCCAACTTCCCATCACTCCTCACTCCCCTTGCATGACTGTCTGGTTTGTGCTCAATGGTCTCTTTAGCCACCTGGCCACAATTCGGAGATTGCAATCTGGGAAGACTGATGCGCAAACCAGTGTTTCAACAATTGCTGGCACAGCGAAATGGCAAGCCAGTGTCCAGTATCACCAGCTCTTCATCATCATAGGCAGTCCCTCGGAATCAAGGAAGACATGCTTCCACTCTTAAAAATGAGTCCTTAGATGGCTGAATAGTCCAATATGAGAACCACAGTCCTTGTCACAGGTGGGACAGATAGTCGTTGAGGGAAAGGGTGGGAAGGACAGGTTTGCCACACGCTCTTTCCGCTGCCTGTGCTTGATTTCTGCATGCTCTCGGCGATGAGACTCGAGGTGCTCGGCGCCTTCCCAGATGCACTTCCTCCACTTAGGCCGGTCTTTGGCCAGGGACTCCCAAGTGTCAGTGGGGATGTTGCACTTTATCAGGGAGGCTTTCAGGGTGTCCCTGTAACGTTTCCTCTGCCCACCTTTGGCTCATTTGCCATGAAGGAGTTCCGAGTAGAGCGCTTGCTTTGGGAGTCTCGTGTCTGACATACGAACAATGTGGCCTGCCCAGCGGAGCTGCTCATGCCCACATTATCAGTTCAAACAACCTGTTTCAAAACTTTGTTTATTTCAGGGGGAAACTGCATTATACAGAGGGGTAGCGCACTGGCCATTCATCTCTGGGACCCAGTTTGGAACCCAGACCACACAACACAAAAGCAAAATACTGCAGATGTTGGAATCTGAAATAAAAACAGAAATGCTGGAAATCTCAGTGGGTTAGGCAGCATCGGTGGAGAGAGAAGCAGGAGTTAATGTTTCGGGTCGATGACTCATTCGTCAGAACTGTCACTTTAATTCTCCACTCCACTCCCACTCTGACCTCTCTGTCCTCGCACCCCTACACTATTCCAATGAAGCTCAACGCAAGCTGGAGAAACAGCACCTCATCTTTTGTTTAGGCACTTTACATCCTTCTGGACTCAATATCGAGTTCAACAATTAACCTTAACCTCTGCCCATATTTTGCTATGATGTATTTTTTCTCTCTTTTTTTCCTATGGCAGCTGATAATTATCCTGCCATTCACATCCAGCACAGGCCAGCCCACACTGCAATATGTGTGCGTGCTCTGTGCTGCAGAACTGGTCTCCATTTAGTCTTGGGTAATCCTTTTCACTGGACCAAGACCTAGCTCTGTCAAGCCCGTGTGGTGGCTGGTGTGCAACGGCCACCACACGTTAAAAAAATCCAACCACAGGCATCTTCCACCCTTCGCGATGTAGTTCAGGACCTGGAATATTAGGTCCTTCATTGAAACACCTGTGAACTCATCCCTTTTTGGCGTGGAAACAAGTCATCCTCGCTTCGAGGGACTGCCTATGAAACTAATCTTTTTCTAACTTCTGCTATTACCATTTCAAGTCGGCCCATCATCCCTTTTGTCTCTCAATTCTCTCCTGTCTTCCACCCTATCACAGACCTTCCCTTTTGTTCTTCCCCCCCCCCCCCCCTTTCAGTGCTCCTTAGAATTTGTTCATTTCGAACACTCGCCATTCTGACGAAGAGTCATTGACCCGAAACGTTAACTCTGCTTCTCTCCACAGATGCTGCCTAACCCGCTGAGATTTCCAGCATTTTCTGTTGGAATCCAGACCAGACTGATGGGATAAAAGTCATGGCTGTCATTAAATGGATATGGGCAATCCCAAACCAACTGGGCATTGACCCACGGTGCAAAATAGCCACTAATTCATCACTCATCTGACAATCTTGTTCACAGAGACCACAGGATGGTGTGCAAATTTGACAATGCCACACTAATGTAAGTGTGAAGACTTGGAAAACTTAGAGGAAATTCCATGCCCATGGATCCTGATTTTTCCCTGGAAAGTATGTTCGAAAAGCCAATCTTCCTGATATGTGAAGTATAGTCATATTGAGTGACTCAACAGCCAAATTCCTAACTAAAACACTTAAATCTCCAGCTAAAAATGTTATATGTTATTTAGTAAAGTTTGGGAATTGCCTTCAAGGTAGTAATAGGCTTGTTAATACCCTAGTCATTGTTTGTTCTATTATCTTGTATTTAAGAACCTTAAAAACCTGTATTTTAAAATTCATCCCTGGGATATGGGTGTCGCTAGCAAGGACAGCATTTATTGCCCATCCTTAGTTGCCCTTGACAAGGTGGTGGGCCTTCTTCTTGAACTGCTGCTGTCCATGTGGTGAAGGTACTCCGACAGTGTTGTTAGGTAGGGAGTTCAGGATTTTGACTCACCGTGATCTCTGTGCCCAGTTGCTACTCCCTTTATATACCACCCCGACATCGGTACCATCAGTTGTGAACACCAGCTTCCTGTTGGCGAGTTCACCGCCAGCCGGTAAGTGAGGCGGAAAAAATGAAGTTCACGTCAGGGGCGTTAGCGAGGCGTTGTACGCGTACTGACATCACGATCTGCCTGTCAGTAAAGGGCGAGGTGGGAGTTCTTTGCACCGCCGCAAAAACTCAACCGAAGTTTGCAGCAGGCAGTGACATTGGCGAACAGGGGCACTAAGCCATTAGCGGCGCCGTACTGCCTCTCCGGGGCGCTAACAGCTGGCGCTAACCAGTCGAATTTCGGCCCCAGGAAATCTGAAATAAAAACTGAAAATGGTGGGAATACACGGAAGGACAGTCGATGAAGAGAAAAGATTGATTATGACATTTCGGGTGGGTGCCCATCGTTATTCACTGGACTCTGCTGGGCTGGAACCTACACTGTGGCTACAGGTCTCAGACTGACAGCTGAACTTTAAAAGCTCCCTAAACCTCAAAAAGCAATTATGTTCATTTTTGTCTGATTACGCCACTGTGAGGCGCCTCGAAACGATTTGCTACGTTAAAGGATCTATTATAAATCTAAGTTACTGTCTTTCCTTGTTAACTAGATGAAAGTTAAAGGGAGATATTTGAGTGCTGGATGCAGTGTAGACAAAAGCCACAAGGCTGCTCCCAAGTGTCAGGGGTCTGAGTTATAATGTAAAACTGGAGTCTTTTCTGCTTGGAAATAAGGCGTCTGAGAGGTAATTTTATTGAGGCATATAAAATAGTAAATAGTATGGAAAAGGTTCATACTGCTTTAAATTAAACTGTGGGAGTAGGAAAAGGGGGCACAGGTTCAAACTAGTTAAGGGTAATTTACAGCAGATATCTGAAGTTCTTCATGCAGAGAACGATCAGTACTTGGAATGGACTTCATGGGAGAGTATCATAAAACATCTGGATCTAGCAATGGTGGGAGTATAGGTCTGTTTGGGATGGATGGATTAAGATGGGCCAAATTGTCTTCGTCCATAAGTATCTTGTGATCTTCAGGAAAGGAATTTTTGCCCCAGAAACGAATGTATCAGATAATCCTATTAATGAACAGTGTTCTAAAATAAATCTTTCATAACATGAAACAATATCTGTCATTTAGTGCTTTAGAACAAGTTACTGACTAGTGTCTCTCGTTTAAGGTCACTTCCTTGTGAAACTTGATCAGCACGACTGCATGGTGACAGTCTGATATCTGTGACAACTTATTTGCCAGCCTGGCACCCTAAATAAGTGGTTCCAACTAGGGTTTTGCCTTGAATTATTATTGAATAATTATTTGTAAGATCGATAAGGGAAGCACAATGACCAAAGAGATACCCAACCATGCAGAAACGGGGCATGAACTGGTGAAGCTCTGGCAGAACTGCGATCACAATCCCCATGAAGAATCTCAGGCAGTGTAGAATGTCACAACATAGCCCTTCTCTCCCCTCCCCCTCCCATGACAGATTCACCTACAGATGTAGTTTTCTTTTGAATGGAGTTAAATGTCATTTTCTGCATAAATGATTCAAACCATGCTACTGTATACTGATAAAAGTGGAATTTAAAAAAAAAAGATTTTTGGCAGCCGTAAATGGGATTATGGAGACCTGTGCCAAAAACCATATCAAATACACAGCTCTCAACATGATAACCTTTTCATTGTATCACAGATTGCAAAGGATAAAAAGAAAGAATAAAATAAGCATTTGGGGTGGATCAAGAGGATAACATGCGAACAGGACAAGAAATGTAACTTGGAAACAGGACCATTTGTAGCAAGCGCTGGTGACGTTCACTGAGGTTGGTAGCTTTTTTTCTCAAAAGAAAGACTTGCATTTATATAGTGCCTTTCACGACCTCAGGATGTCCCAAAGCACTTTATAGCCAATGAAGTACTTTTTGTAGCATATTCACTGTGGTGAAGTAGGACTCGACAGGAAATAGGGTAGTTGTCGAGTGGGAGAGCGTGACGTGTTCATAATTTTATATTACTTTGTGGAAACAAGTTATACTGATAAAACTACCGGTAAGTAAGTCTGCTCAGAACTGTTATTCTGTATATACACTTTCGATGAAATAGAACAGCTTAACAATTCCTATTTGGTTTCACTTTATCAACTATTTTCCACATACCAACTATTTTCTCCATTCACCTTCAAAGAGATTGAAAATGTATATGTGTGGAAGACATGACTATGGGTTTAGATTACCAGGGGTATTATTGTTACACCCCTCAGTTACTCTATTGGGCCAAAAATCACGGTCCCAACGGGCGTGTATGATGTGCACACACACCCGTAGAGGCCTTGCAAGTGCCGGTTCTCGGTGCGAGAGGCGGGAGTTCCGGGGATCGGAGAGGCCTACAAAAGGCCAGCGAGATCAGGAGCAGCGTGAGTTCGGCGAGAGGCGGGAGTTCCGGGGATCGGAGAGGCCTACAAAAGACCAGCGAGACCAGAAGCAGCGCGAGTTCGGCGAGAGGCGGGAGTTCCGGGGATCGGAGAGGCCTACAAAAGACCAGCGAGACCAGGAGCAGCGCGAGTTCGGCGAGAGGCAGGAGTTCCGGGGATCGGAGAGGCCTACAAAAGGCCAGCGAGACCTGGAGCAGCGCGAGTTCGGCGAGAGGCAGGAGTTCCAGGGATCGGAGAGGCCTACAAAAGACCAGCGAGACCAGGAGCAGCGCGAGTTCGGCGAGAGGCAGGAGTTCCGGGGATCGGAGAGGCCTACAAAAGGCCAGCGAGACCAGGAGCAGCGCGAGTTCGGCGAGAGGCGGGAGTTCCGGGGATCGGAGAGGCCTACAAAAGGCCAGTGAGACCAGGAGCAGCGCGAGTTCGGCGAGAGTTCCGGGGATCGGAGAGGCCTACAAAAGGTCAGTGAGACCAGGAGCAGTGCGAGTTCGGCGAGAGGCGGGAGTTCCGGGGATCGGAGAGGCCTACAAAAGGTCAGTGAGACCAGGAGCAGTGCGAGTTCGGCGAGAGGCGGGAGTTCCGGGGATCAGAGAGGCCTACAAAAGGTCAGTGAGACCAGGAGCAGCGCGAGTTCGGCGAGAGGCGGGAGTTCCGGGGATCGGAGAGGCCTACAAAAGGTCAGTGAGACCAGGATCAGTGCGAGTTCGGCGAGAGGCGGGAGTTCCGGGGATCAGAGAGGCCTACAAAAGGTCAGTGAGACCAGGAGCAGCGCGAGTTCGGCGAGAGGCGGGAGTTCCGGGGATCGGAGAGGCCTACAAAAGGCCAGTGAGACCAGGAGCAGCGCGAGTTCGGCGAGAGTTCCGGGGATCGGAGAGGCCTACAAAAGGTCAGTGAGACCGGGAGCAGCGCGAGTTCGGCGAGAGTTCCGGGGATCGGAGAGGCCTACAAAAGGCCAGTGAGACCGGGAGCAGCGCGAGTTCGGCGAGAGGCAGGAATTCGGGCAGTGTCGAGGAGGAGGCATGGCTTGTGCAGCTACAGGGGGAAGGCAAAAAAGAAGTAGAAAGAAACAGAAAGGTGACGTCACAGCCAAGGGGGTAAGTGATTGGCTGGTGATTGGTGAGTAGTTTTTCTTTTTTCTCTTCTATAACAGCGAGTAAACTTTAGCATTGTTGTTGCCAATTTAAGTGTATCGAAGGGTTAAGTCATGGCAGGAGGGCTCGGTCACGTGATATGCTCCTCCTGTACCATGTGGGAACTGAGGGACACTTCCGGTGTCCCTGACGACTAAGTGTGCGGGAAGTGTATCCGCCTCCACCTCCTGATGGTCCACGTTGAGGAATTGGAGCTGAGGGTGGATTTACTCTGGAGCATCCACGATGCTGAGAATGACGTGAGTAGCACGTGTAGTGAGTTGGTCTTACCGCAGGTGAAGGGTTCACAGCCAGCTAGGCAATGGAAGACCAGCAGGAAGAGCAGTGCAAGGAAGGTAGTGCAGGGGTCCCCTGCGGTCATCCCCCTGCAAAACAGATACACTGCTTTGAGTACTGTTGAGGGGGATGACTCATCAGGGGAGGGCAGCAGCAGCCAAGTTCATGGCACCGTGGCTGGCTCTGCTGCACAGGAGGGCAGGAAAAAGAGTGGGAGAGCGATAGTGATAGGGGATTCAATTGTAAGGGGAATAGATAGGCGTTTCTGTGGCCGCAACCGAGACTCCGGGATGCTATGTTGCCTCTCTGGTGCAAGGGTCAAGGATGTCTCGGAGCGGGTGCAGGACATTCTGAAAAGGGAGGGTGAACAGCCAGTTGTTCTGGTGCACATTGGTACCAACGATATAGGTAAAAAAAGGGATGAGGTCCTACGAGACGAATTTAAAGAGCTAGGAGCTAAATTAAAATGTAGGACCTCAAAAGTAGTAATCTCGGGATTGCTACCAGTGCCACATGCTAGTCAGAGGAGGAATCGCAGGATAGCTCAGATGAATACGTGGCTTGAGCAGTGGTGCAGCAGGGAGGGATTCAAATTCCTGGGGCATTGGAACTGGTTCTGGGGGAGGTGGGACCAGTACAAACCGGACGGTCTGCACCGAGGCAGGACCGAAACCAATGTCCTAGGGGGAGTGTTTGCTAGTGCTGTTGGGGAGGAGTTAAACTAATATGGCAGGGGGATGGGAACCAATGCAGGCAGACAGAGAGAAACAAAAAGGAGACAAAAGCAAAAGACAGAAAGGAGATGAGTAAAAGTGGAGGGCAGAGAAATCCAAGGCAAAAAACAAAAAGGGCCACTGTACAGCAAAATTCTAAAGGGTCAAAGTGTAATAAAAAGGCAAGCATGAAAGCTCAGTGCCTCAATGCAAGGAGTATTCGGAACACAGGAGAGGGCTCTGAGCTAGTTAGAATGAGTGAGAGCTCAGATGAACAGGATCCCAGGAAAGAATGCAAAAGGCAGGAGGCAACAGAGCAGAGTAGCACTGGGGTAAGTGTAAATCACAAGGTGATAGGAAGGGACAATATGTATGAATATAAATGGGCTGCAGGAGGGGTCAAAACTAAAGATCATGGTTTAAAAACTAGTATTAAAACACTCTACCTAAATGCACGCAGCATTCGAAATAAAGTAAATGAGTTGACGGCACAAATCATTACAAATGGGTATGATTTGGTGGCCATTACAGAAACGTGATTGCAGGGTGGCCAAGACTGAGAATTAAACATACAGGGGTATCTGACAATTCGGAAAGATAGACAAGAAGGGAAAGGAGGTGGGGTAGCTCTGTTAATAGAGGAAGATATCAGGGCAGTTGTGAGAGACGATATTGGCTCTAATGAACAAAATGTTGAATCATTGTGGGTGGAGAATAGAGATAGTAAGGGGAAAAAGTCATTGGTGGGCATAGTTTATAGGCCCTCAAATAATAACTTCATGGTGGGGCAGGCAATAATCAAGGGAATAATGGAGGCATGTGAAAAAGGAACGGCAGTAATCATGGGGGATTTTAACCTACATATCGATTGTTCAAATCAAATCGCACGGGGTAGCCTTGAGGAGGAATTCATAGAATGCATACGGGATTGTTTCTTAGAACAGTATGTTACAGAACCTACAAGGGAGCAAGCGATCTTAGATCGGGTCCTGTGCAATGAGACAGGAATAATAAACGATCTCCTAGTAAAATATCCTCTCGGAATGAGTGATCACAGTATGGTTGAATTTGTAGTACAGATTGAGGGTGAGGAAGTAGTGTCTCAAATGAGTGTACTATGCTTAAACAAAGGGGACGACAGTGGGATGAGGGCAGAGTTAGCTAAAATAGACTGGAAACACAGACTAAACAGTGGCACAATTGAGGAACAGTGGAGGACTTTTAAGGAGCTCTTTCATAGTGCTCAACAAAAATATATTCCAGTGAAAAAGAAGGGCGGTAAGAGAAGGGATAACCAGCCGTGGATAACCAAGGAAATAAAGGAGAGTATCAAATTAAAAACCAATGCGTATAAGGTGGCCAAGGTTAGTGGGAAACTAGAAGATTGGGAAAATTTTAAACGACAGCAAAGAATGACTAAGAAAGCAATAAAGAAAGGAAAGATAGATTACGAAAGTAAACTTGCGCAAAACATAAACACAGATAGTAAAAGCTTTTACAGATATATAAAACGGAAAAGAGTGGCTAAAGTAAATGTTGGTCCCTTAGAAGATGAGAAGGGGGATTTAATAATGGGAAATATGGAAATGGCTGAGACCTTAAAAAATTATTTTGCTTCGGTCTTCACAGTGGAAGACCCAAAAACCATGCCAAAAATTGCTGGTCACAGGAATGTGGAAAGGGAGGACCTTGAGACAATCACTATCACTAGGGGGGTAGTGCTGGACAGGCTAATGGGACTCAAGGTAGACAAGTCCCCTGGTCCTGATGAAATGCATCCCAGGGTATTAAAAGAGATGGCGGAAGTTATAGCAGATGCATTCGTTATAATCTACCAAAATTCTCTGGACTCTGGGGAGGTACCAGCAGATTGGAAAGCAACTAATGTAACGCCTCTGTTTAAAAAAGGGGGCAGACAAAAGGCAGGTAACTATAGGCCGGTTAGTTTAACATCTGTAGTGGGGAAAATGCTTGAAGCTATCATTAAGGAAGAAATAGCGGGACATCTAGATAGGAATAGTGCAATCAAGCAGACGCAACATGGATTCATGAAGGGGAAATCATGTTTAACTAATTTACTGGAATTCTTTGAGGATATAACGAGCATGGTGGATAGAGGTGTATCGATGGATGTGGTGTATTTAGATTTCCAAAAGGCATTCGATAAGGTGCCACACAAAAGGTTACTGCAGAAGATAAAGGTATGCGGAGCCAGAGGAAATGTATTAGCATGGATAGAGAATTGGCTGGCTAACAGAAAGCAGAGAGTCGGGATAAATGGGTCCTTTTCGGGTTGGAAATCAGTGGTTAGTGGTGTGCCACAGGGATCAGTGCTGGGACCACAACTGTTCCCAATATACATAGATGACCTGGAAGAGGGGACAGAGTGTAGTGTAACAAAATCCGGCCCTTGCTAACTGTCAAAATGTCTTTTGATAATTCTAATGCATCCCCAGGGGAAGGACATTCGCGGGCGGAGATTTGGGCTATTTGCCCAGCGAATGTGCTTCAAACTCTTAACGTCTGTAAAATCAGGCGTATGGTCTGCTTTTACTTGCATAAGTGCTTTAAAAGATAGAAAAATCAAGTGCTATCAATAATTTTTATATTAAAAACCCTGTCCATTAAGGTAAGTTTATTTTTACCCCTATTATAACATTAAAAAAATTCAAAAAAAGAATTTTTCTGTCTAGAACATTTAATTAAATTCAATTTCAATTCATTTAAATATGTGAAGTGTTTTTCCTTATTTATTTAAAATGTTTTGGTGTTTTGGGGGTTATCCCCACTCATAGAAATGGTGATCTCCGTACAAACAGAGATCACCATTACTGTGAATGAGGGATACGCAATTTTCACTGGTTGGTCCGGCCCATGTGATCCCAGGCTGCACAAACGCACTTGGAATATGTGGGCCCCTATGCTGGACTGTGCAGCAAGGCCTTGGAGCACATGTCTACATTCCTCTGGGACCACAAGATACTTTCGTAAGAACAATTTCAGTCGGAGGCATTTTCCCGCAGGAACCCTCCGACTGCAATTTCTGGGCCAATGTATAGTTAGATATTGGGCAGTGCAGACACACCCTTAAACGTAGGATGTTCAGAATGTTTACAGTTGTGACCAGCACCGCTGTACCCCAAAGAATATTTAAGGGAAGACGCTAAAATGTTTGTCCACTTGCAGTTGAGTTTGTGAACATTCAAACAATGACAGCTGATAACATAATCTGCGGAACTGCCTGAGAGAAGTTACTGAGCCTGACAGTGTGAAAGATTCTGGGTCAGTAGAGGTACAGCTGATTCTCAACCTAGAATGCTTGAGCCATCCCTTGCATTTCTCCTGTGTACATCAGATCAGTTCCCCTACACTGTCCAGCTGAGTAACTCAGCCCAGCTGGTTCCCCAGCATTGGCTCAGGATCGACTTTCAGCAATTATTCATTAAATCAATGGAAAACGGCTGAGAAAAAGAAACGGGTAATTAAAATTAATGATAAAATTAGTAGTAATTGTTTAATTTTTAAATGGAGATGCTGGTGGTGAGACAACCACTCTTCAGGCATTGAAAGGAATGCAGGAAGCTGCGTGCTTTGCTGGGTACCATTATTAAGCATGCAGATGGAGACACAGGCTTGTAAATGAGTGTACTGTGCTGTCACAACATCTTACTGTTCTGCAAAGTGATACTTTAGGAAGAATCAAATTAAAGGAACCTCACCCTTCTGTTGCTGAGCCACAAACGTTGACAAAGCAACACTGCTTTACCCAAGCCTTTTACTTTGATGTGATGCCTCTGACTGCTGCTCAACCACATCACTCTGAGAAATTCAGACAAGGTCCCAGTGTGAGGTTTGTCTAGTCAGGATAGCCACAGAATATTTTTATACTGGTAGCAGACAGTCCACCAGCTTCTCATTCACAGGCTTTTCAAAGATCATGGGCTCAAGCGCAAAATTGGTTGGCAGAAGTGGATTGCTTTTGATAAACAGCCTTATAGATGGGATCATTGTTCAATATATCTGCTACAGCAGGGAACAATTTGTTGGGAAAAGTCTTTCCCAATTATATTTTTTGTGCTAGTTAGGAAGTTAAGGGCATTATTAATAATTTGTGATACCAATTATGAGGGATGTAAGTTTTTTATACGGGGAACCTTTTTTTATGACAAAACTATGTGATTATATTTTTGAAATCTTGTGAAAACCAAAGGTTAAAAAATAGACCACAAATAATTCAACGCTGCCATGGAAAGATGTGGAATGTGGAGCAATATAAAATTAGAAGGGGAAATTTAAAATGTTATTGTTCAAAATTAAATAGCATGAGCATGTGTGCATGTTTAAATCGTTTTTTCCCTCACCAATTCTCTCCACTCTTTTCCTGATTTCTTGCTGGGGTACAGTATTGTGTGCATCACATGCTCTCCAGTAAAAAGAAAGAATTTGCATTTATATAGCACCTTTCATGACCTCAGGATGTCGCAAAGCACTTTACAGCCAATTAAGTACTTTTGAAGTGTAGTCACTGTTGTAATATAGGATACACGGCAACCAATTTGCACACAGCAAGCTCCCACAGGCAGCAATGAAATAAATGACCAGATAATGGGGGCAAAATTGCCCCTCACCCCGATTGGGGCTGGTAACTTTATCGCCCGGCCTGGAGGTCCCGCCTTCGATGTGGAATTGGGCCGTGCGCCCCTCAAAGGAAGTAAAACGCTGTCTCTGGCGCTCCGCTTCCCTGGAGGGGCGCTCCCTGGGCAGCAGCATGTTGCTGAGTCCAGTGCTGCCATGCTGAGGATGCCAGCGCTACGTGGATGCTCCAGCCACTGGGCCACCAGGGACACGACCAACCAGGCCAGAGGCCCCGGCACCAAAATGGTAGCGGTCTGGTTGATGCGAGGGCCGCCAGTCGGCCGACAAAATAAAATGGCGGCCCAGAGCGCTAAAGGCATTTAAAGGGCGCCTCGGTGGCAGAAGTCCGCCAGCTCCGCACTCCCCAAAGCTGGCGTTGACAATGGCATATGCCAGCCTCGAGGCCAGTGGGACAATTTCCCCCATGCTCCCCCGGAGGCACTAACAGGGCTATAAAAAGGGGCAATTTTGGCCCCAATCTGTTTTTGGTGATGTTGGTTGAGGGATAAACGTTGGCAAGGACACCAGCACCTCACCCAACTGGCCATTCTTCATATGCAAGCGTAGACAGTGAGTATCAGCAGCTATTAACGGGGGCATCACAACTCAGCACACCCTTCACACAATTCCATTTCTACCAGGAGTCACTGGATAGGCAATAAGGGACATAAATCCGGATTTATTCCCTCCCCAATCGAAGGGCATTGAAGCGCATTGTAGTGTTCCTACCATCAACCCGACTGAGATCAGCGAACTCAGCACATGCTCAGAAATGAACCTGGGGTCTTTCTAGTCAGTGTGCCTCAGCTATTCACTGAATAAACCTGTTTAGCAATGGAGCAGTGAAGAGCTGTGCTGTAAAGAGGAAGATGCTGATCTGAACTGCTGAGTCCTCACAGATGCATCTAAGGGCGCCTCGCAGTCTTGCCAGACACTCTTTCTTGAACAGGATGCCCTTCCATTGCCGCTCCTTGTGGCTATGTACAGAATCAAGCAAATGTCCCATCCAGAACATTAACCTGTCTTTCAGATGCTGACTAGCCTCTGTGTATTTCCAGCATTTCTGGTTCTGTGCAGATATATTCTTATAGCATTTATGATCACGTGGAAGCTGACTTCCCGGTTAAAACCACCGTGCATTGCGCATGCACAAGAGTAAAATTCCCCAAACACAGTTTTCAGCTTCTAATATTTCAGCTTGCTGCAGAGTGGGACCCCGACATCATCCTGTGACAGCTATCACTCCATCCCAAAGCTGCAATCAAGTTAATGGAAAGCATTCAATCCTAAACTCGTTTACACTGTGAAGAAAACAGGACAAAATGAATTTATGGTGAGTAGCAGATATTGCAGGAGCGTGTCGGATGCTAGAATTCTCAAGTGTTAGACCTGAATAGAGCTAATTAATGCTTTATTTTCAACTGTGCAAATTCTAGTCTCTTCATTATTTATCCAATGTATAGGGTCAGTTTTACACCACACTCATTCTAACTTCACACACCTGAATTATTTAAAGGGGTGATAAGAATAACAGTCCTGGTCGAATGCAGCATTTATAGTACATTCTACAGCTAATAATATTCTAATTAATGGTAAGTTATACTTTGCAAAAATATATATCTTCAAGGGGGCATTGCTGTTTCTCGGGGCCATGTTCAGGGGTGGGTGCTTGCTTAAATCATTGAACCCAATCTGCTCCAAAACACTCACTTCATCTGGGCAGCGTCCGATGTAACAGAATTGTCTCAAGATTTTAACATTTAGTTCATTTCAATGATGAAATAATTTTCCAGAAGCATGGTGAAACTGGTTTGTTTGCAAACCTGTCAAAACAGCTTGCAAATCATTGTATCAAAATAACACCTTAAAATAAATGAATTTGTGTGTATGTGGGGCGGGGTGGGGGATGGGCGGGGGGGGAGGGGAGGGGAGAACATTGCTATTGTGCTGGGGTTCTTACTGTTAATGTGGGATTGCTCTCCTGGTGGGGTTCTTAATTTTAATGTGCAGATGCATTTAAAAGGATCCCCACTATTAATTTTAAGATGAAAAAAATCTGAATTTTCCACCTCAAGCACTTGGTTTAGCCTGGGATTACAATTTGCCATTGTCCCTTTCAATAAAAACAATTTAAAAGTCTGTATATCTTTTATTTGTCCTTGTACAGGAAATTTGTGGCATAAAATGTGAGAGACTAACATAGGAAAAGCAAGCCTACAATAGACCCCAGACAGTATGCTTTACCCAGAGTCTTTCTGTGGCTCCCACTTACCCATCTCGTGATTCCATTGGAATATGACTCTACATTTCCTTAATTAATATTACCACATGAATCAATAGACCATCACAGTAAACTCTCCAGAAAAAAGGAGCTGATTGCTAATATTGATTAAATGTCAAAAAATAAATAAAATCTACAGCCAGTGGGAAATCATCATCATAGGCAGTCCCTCGAAATCGAGGAAGACTTGCTTCCACTCTAAAAGTGAGTTCTCAGGTGACTGTACAGTCCAATATGGGAATTACAGTCTCTGTCACAGGTGGGACAGACAGTCATTGAAGGAAAGGGTGGGTGGGGAGCCTGGTTTGCCGCACATTCCTTCCGCTGCCTGCGCTTGTTTTCTGCATGCTCTCGGCGACGAGACTCGAGGTGCTCAGCGTCCTCCCGGATGCTCTTCCTCCACTTAGGGCAGTCTTTGGCCAGGGATTCCCAGGTGCCGGTGGGGATGTTGCATTTTATCAAGGAAGCTTTGAGGGTGTCCTTGAAACGTTTTCTCGGCCCACCTGGGGCCCGCTTGCCGTGTAGGAGTTCCGAGTAGAGCGCTTGCAAATAAAGAGACAATCTCAGAGCAGCTGGTGGCCCAATCGGTGGTGTGTTTTGGTGCATCTCATGTTAGGGTGCAGGTGTTTACCTGTAATTCCCCATAGAATGTACTCAACTGCTACCCCTGCACCCCGAGTCAGAAGAATGTGGGTTTAAGCCTGTTCCACTCCACTCCAGGATTTAAACACATAACCTAGTCTGATGCTCCAGTGCAGTAGCGAGGGAGTGCTGCATAGTGCGAGATGCTGTCCTTCCGAAGAGATATTAAATTAAGGCCCCACTTCGCTGTTCAGGTGGACATTAGCAATCCTTCAAGGAATAGCAGAGAGCTCTCCTGGTGACCAAAAAACTGATTAATTGGTTATTCATCTCATTACTGTTTGTAGAATCTTACTATGCTCAAGATGCCCGTTATATTTGCCTATATAACAGTGACTGCATTTCAATGTTGTTCATATAAAGTGCTTGGAGACATTTCTGTGAGACGTGATAAAGGGCTATATAATTTTTTCTTATGCTGAGTTCTTAATCTTAATTCAAATTCTCACTTTGAAAGGGCTGCAAGTTCCTCGTCATCAGAAGGTACCAAGATGGGGTAATAGATACAAGGAAGGAGATCAAATTGAAGGGCGAGTTAACCATGTTTTTGGAGTTTCTGGCAGCCATCTCAAAATGGTATAGGCAGAGGCTTGGAAATGGTGCTGGGAGATGGGAGGGGAAACGGGGAGACAAATGTTAGTGGAGAAGTATTTTCCTTAAATAAAGAAAGAAAAGTGTCTCACTTTGAAAGGGTCGGAAGTTATTGTTGACACACCTATTGATTACATGCACGACCATATCAAGAAATTAAGGGAAAATGTTGAAATATGACCTCTGATGGGGCCTAACTTTCTGACCATCTTGTTTCCATCACATCAACATGTTTTAAAGAAATAACTATTAAGCAGATAACCATATAATGAAGCAATGCTGTGGCAATTTAGTCAATGGATATTTATTGTTTTTTTACCAGACCTACAAAATATATAATTGTGGCTTTACAATGGATTCTTTTGTCAACAACAGTGCATGGCATGGATTTCAAAAGGTGAAGCTGGCTGGAAAAGCTGGGAGGTTGAAAATTCTGAGCCAGTAATGTCTTCAAACTTGCTGCCAAACTCGGGGATGGGGGCTGTACACCTTCAAACCCATTTTGACAGCTATTTTGTATTCCCCCTATGTATCATTATCTGAATCCCTGGCCCAAGGCCGCTCAAAGTGAGGAGAAGCATCCAAGAAGGCGCCAAACACTTCGAGTCTCTTCGTCGGGTACATGCAGAAGCCAAGTTCAAACAGCGGAAGGAGCGTACGATAAATCAAGCACCCCCACCCACCCCTCCAACCACCATCTGCCCCACCTGTGACAGAGACTGTAGATCCTGCATTGGTCTCATCAGTCACCTTCGAACTCCTTTTGGTGTGGAATCAAGTCATCCTCGACTCCGGGGGGCTGCCTAAGAAGAAGGGAAGATTATCCGGCCAAGAGCACAGAGGCGATCTGCCTCCAAGCCTTCTCAATGCCGCACCTGAGTAAGACGGTAGGAGTGGTGCGGGTTAATCTATTCCTGTTCCCTGGTTTGCTCTGTCCTTGTCAGGAAACAGTTCTCCATCTCCGGATGTCTGTACTGAGTCTGCAAGTTCACCACATGAGGAATGTGCTTAGTCAAAATATACAATAATCAGCAAATCTGGTTTGCTTATTTGATGACGGAACACTTAGATGTACTTGAAGACCTAAAAATGACAAAATTGCTCCAAGGTAAATATTAAAATGACATACAAATCAGTTTGTTTTAAAAGTAATTGTCTCGGGATTATTATTTGTTGTTGTTGTTGAATTCTGTGCTTATCGAGGATGTTATTGCGAGAAATGGGACACTTTGCTCTTTGGGTGTCAGTAGCAAGCATTCCCAGACCAGGTGTGGCACAATTAGATGTCGAGTGAAGTTGCGTCTACTCCACAGCAGCAAAGCCCCTCAGTCCAAGCACCAACAGAGTCGCCCTTTCCCGCTTCCACACAATCCATCCTGTGGCCTCAATGAGATTTCCAGTTACTGCCAAATGAGCGGCAGGGCCCGAAATTCAGTACCGCTGGAAAGCTGGTGCTCTCCCCACCTTTTTGTGGCCATTAGCGCCGAAATTATTTTGTGGCTGGGCCACCCCATATTCAGTTGCAAAAGTGAACAAATGGGTTCCAGCGCTAATGAACCCTTCCAAAGTGGATTTTTCAGCGGTGTGGCTGTCTTTGTTTGAGCGTTATCACCACTGAGAAATTCAGCATGTAGGTAAGGGTTTCTAATGAGCCAGCTGCTCCCTGGCCTTTTTAAAGGCAGACTTTGCAGCAAGGCCCTGAGGCGGGGAAGGAGTTTGGAAGGATGGCTGGTGTAAGAGGTTCAAGGAGAGCCAACAGCTTCACTGATATGGAGCTGGAGACACTGATGGACGGTGTGGATAGAAAACATAGAAACATGGAAGAAGGATGACAGAAGAAGAATATTGTTTCCTGACGTGGGGAGACCCGGCAGACACGCAGTACATAATGCACGGAGGGAGATTGCAGGGGAGGTGTCAGGCACCTCCATATATGTGAGGACTCACCCTCCCAGGAGGGTGCTGGCCAGTCTGCACCCGGTCCTTCCAGGGTGGCGATGGGTCGATGCTTCCTAGCTCTGGGGTGACGGGGATCATCCTCCTCCTCCTCAGGTGGTACTACTGGCTCAACCTCCAGCGGTTGTCCCCTCATGGTGGCCAGGTTGTGCAGCATGCAGCAGACCACGACGATTATGGAGACCCGATGAGGAGAGTACTGCAAGGTGCCCCCAGAGCAATCCAGGCACCGGAACCTCTGCTTAAGGATGCCTATGCACTGCTCGATGATGCACCTGGTGGCACAATGAGCGGCATTGTATGCATGCTCTGCCGCTGTCCTGGGATTCCGCAGGGGAGTGAGCAGCCAAGTGGACAGTGGATATCTCTTGTCCCCAAGCAGCCAACTACAATCCTGATTTGGGCCGGTGAAGATGGCGGGCACACTGGTCTGGCGCAGAATGAATGAATCATGGCTGCTGCCTCCCTTGCCCGCTGCCTGTCTGCATGGTGCTGATGGTGATACCTTCTCCTGCGTGCGGCCCTGCTTCTGACCCGGTGTACCAGGTGTCACCCTCCCAGCACTCCTCCCATCCTCATGGCGAACCCTGCCAAGTAGATCTCTGCAGCCCACAGGACTCCAACTAAAGAGTCAGACCTGAAAATTGTACAAAAGTACAGGGGTATGTGCAAACCACTGAGCAGCACTCAGCAGGCTTAATGGAGCCAAAATAATTAATAAAACTACATGAAAAGATAAATACTGCGGATGCTGGAAAATGAAATAAAAACAATATTAAGTAATAAAACTTTTTACCTACCAAAGGGCCCCAGCAGTGTCACGCTCGAACACCACATCGAAAACCTCATGGGAGCACTGCCGGGAAATGTCCTTCCTTTTCCTCGGTGAATTTTGCTGTGGTAGTCCCTTTCCAGTGGCCCGCACGCTGCAGGGTTCACCGCTGGAAACCTTCCTTTACAGCGGCTTCACCGCGCCGTTTCCGGCGGAAGTGAACACCGCTCAAATCCTCCCCGAGCTGAATATGGCTCGGGGAGGGAAAAGTACCTGACCGCGGCGGCCCATCGATTTTTTCAATCGACCGCCCAAACTCCGCGGTAGCTGTCCCTTTGGGGACAGTGAATTTCAGGCCCTCAGTCTTTTGCTAGAGAGCCATACCCATTAGGACCTGGATTGACAATGGAACTGCTGGCAGCAGACAGAGGAGACTTTCACCCTTTTAGTCTGGGCTGGACTTGAACCCTGATCCCCGAAGTGAGGGTACAGTGTCCAATCTACTGCAAAACCATCCTATTGACACATGACTGGGGAGGTAGAGTGTCGACCTGAGGATGTTGCCTGTGGTTATCCAGTGGTTATAACTGTAGCCTCCCCAGCACCAGCAGACTACACGTGATAATTAGAGGGGACATGTAATGAAAGTGGCCGGAGCCTGTAATGGTTAGGCTGCCAATCAGAGCAGTTATCTGAGTGTCGTTTCCCAGGCTGGCCATTGAAGTATGGAGTATTCGTGCTGACAACAGACTAAAATGGAGAAGGAAAAGCCCTGACAACCACTGGTATGAGAAATGCCCACAGCTTCCATACCTCACACAGCCTTCAGACATGAGAACTGGGTCCAAAACCGTAAGTCTAACAAACTTAATGACAAGCAAGAAAGGGGGTAATTTCAAGGCTGCAATCTAGTCTCTGGGTTCGGAGGATGGGTATTCTCATGCTTTTTGACATGATCTGAAGCCATTGATTAGATTACAGCTTTATAATCACTGCCTGCTATTCATTATTCTGTGCATTATAAGTACTAGTTCCACCTTGATTGTGGCGTTTCTGCTTCGGTGGCAGTTGTTGGTGACTTTATTCAACAGTAGCACACACAACAGGTCACTTTCTACACTGGATGTCGACAACCTGTGGTGTGTGACAAAGGAGTTTAGGTGGTGACCTTTGGCCCTGGTAGAACCGAGGAAGCCTCCGTATGCAGGTCTCCAGTTTCTTTTGCATTCACATTCTGCATTGGAATGGAATTGTCTGGAGCACAGCAGCTGGTGCCTGGAACGGCTTTCTTCTCCTTTGTTATAGCTCCTCTGTGTTAAGCAAGAGTGCCCCCTTCTGTTCCCAGTAATCACATCACTGTACCACACAGAGCAGGGGCATGTCAGTTGAATGTGCACAGTCACAGACCAGGACACAATGCGTTATACAGCATTGATCAGAGGCTCCGCGTTATACTGGCCTGCAACAGATTCAAGAAACCTTGACCACTTTACTTCAGCGCAGCACATCTTCGCGCGGCGCAGAATAAGCGCGCAAGGCTATTGGATGATCTGACATAGCACCTCGTAGAATGTGATGCAGCCTCGTTACATCTCGGCAACCCCACTCGCTGACCTTGTGTTAGACCTCGAGTCTCGTCGCCCAGAGCATGAGGAAAACAAGTGCAGGCAGCGGAAGGAGCGTGAGGCAAACCAGACTCCCCATCCGCCTTTTCCTTCAACCACTGTCTGTCCCACCTGTGACTGAGACTGTAATTCCCGTATTGGACTGTGCAGTCACCTGAGAACTCACTTTTAGAGTGGAAGCAAGTCTTCCTCGATTTCGAGGGACTGCCTATGATGGTTAGAACACAAACTAACCTTTGCTTTGTCCAAAAGGAGCAGTATCGAGTTGTAAGTCAAGCTCACGTGGAGGTCCAACAGCGGTAATGTGAGAAGGAAAAGAGTTTGAACACGGAGAAGCAAAGGGGGTACAGCGGCTCAAGCATCAGACTGTTGTGTTAAACTGATAGTGGGTTCTGCAGATTAACCTGCAGACTTAGGCCGTGCACATTATAAAATCTCATGGAATCCATAAACCATCAGCCCAGCAACTTTTGGATCCTGATTTTGGATTATTTTTCTTCCAAATAGTTTAAATGACTCCTGCCCTTGTGGAGGATAAAGACCAACACGGACTAGATGGGATGAACAGCCTGTTTCTGTGTTGTACTTTCTATCTAACTCCATGGGGTAGAAATTTCTCCCCGCCTGAAACGGGGCGCTCCCCACCCGTTTCAATGTTTTTACCGCAGCTGCAGTTCGGGTCGATTCTTTCGCAAAATTCCGTTTTTTTTGTTTTGATCCGGATGTCGGTCCCAGTGACTACACCTGAGGGGCAAAAACATGGCGGCGATAGCAACTGGGGGGCGGGAGTTGGGGGTGGTGAGGAGTGGCTGCCGCGATGACGTCGTCACGGCGCCGCGTCACCACGGGCTCTCCCCTTCACTTAAAGGCGAGAGACTTCGCAATTTTTAAAGTTCGGCCCACTGGGCCACCAGGGAGGGTTTCGGCCGGGCCAGCGGCCTGGCACCCAAGAGGGGCTGCCAGGCTGCCTGTTGGCGGCCCGGCCGAACCCGAGGGCATAATTGTCGGGCTGACACGACAGTCGGCCAACAAAAAAAAAACACGGCGGCGGTGAGCCCTCCCCTTTAAGTGAAGCCGCAGCATCACTGCAGAAGGCCACAGCCTCGCTGGACCACCGGGTGAAAGCTTGTTTTGACACTGCCGGGCGGGCCAAAGATTTTCCAAGCGGAATGTTGCCGCTGGTGGGGGGTTAGATCGGCACTGCGCACGGTGATGATGCGCTTAACACCGATCGGCAACAGCGGAGCAGTGGGGGGGGGGGGGGTGGGGTGACTCAGGGTACCGCTGGGAAAACTCGGGAGAGCAATTGGTCCAGCAGCGGCCATTCCACCATGGCTGCCGATTTGCTGTGGCAACAGGCCTTAGGGAAAGCGACATTTTCGGCCCCTATGTGTTTTTCATTTTGTTTTAAAATGATGGTCCCGTGCAGCTGCAATTGCAAAATACTAAATAGTGCCGCTTTCAGAGGGTTGTTGGATTTTATTTGAGTTGATCTTTGCTGGGACCTATTGTAATTCTCAGCCTGTTGTTCCCAGCTCTGTCCCAGTCAGCCTGACTGAGCGCCACAGTTGCGGGTCCTTTGCACCTGCCGCTGTACAGTGAAAGGTGCAACATTGGGGTCAGGGCATCGCTGAGCTGGAACTAGCAGCTGCAGATTGTAAAGCCTGCCCATGTTTAAGTGGTAGCCCTGCCAGGGAAATAGGAACGATACTGGCTTGAAATTATTATTCACTTAAAAAAAAAATGTTATTTGAAACCATTCAGCATTTCACCTTTGAAACGTGTATCTGCACCATCGGCCTTGAGGGCAGCACATTTAAGCAATTAAAACGCTAATTACAAAGAGAAGGAAGTGTAAACTTAAAGAGTTATATAAAAAGTTTATAGTAATTGGGTTTAGACTCACAGCCATGAGTTTTGTGGACATTCCCTGGAGTATTCATTTAAAGACTACCACTCCTTTGAAAGTTGTAGCGGGTGGGGGCATGTAGATTCAAAGGAAAAAAGGCCGCTCTCTTTTGGTATACAGGAGAAAACAGGATATTAAAGATACTCAGTACCCTATGGTGAGGGACCTTGTTGTTTGGGGGGCACAAAATATTTCCAAAGTCTTAAAATGATAGTAATATATTTGCCGACTGTTAAAAGCATCATGAATATTTATTTTCCCTTGGCCACTCACGTATGCCTTATATATAGTTTCTAACATTCAAGACCTGAGATATCATCTGCACAAACTTTGCAAAATGATCCCAGTTTAGGCCACTAAAGCAAAATATGAAATAATATATTCCAGAATTCAAACCAGATCTTTCACCATCCTGTACAATTCACACCTTCATACAGTAAATAAAGGCATGCAGTACTTTGGCTAAATGTGTATTATAACACCTATTGGCAGGTTGTCAATATATACTAAACACCTTGAGCGGATTAAGCTGAATTTTCCTATCACACTTCATTGAGGAATTTATCAGTCCTGACTGACTTCTGGTTTGTTACTGTACAAATCTTACACCGAGTCATCCAACATATCACAACACAGTGCCACTCAGCTAATTCATTAACCCTTTCTGTTGCTGCCTAAACAGACGATATTCCAAACTACTGACTTTCTTCCCGGTAAAGTGGCAATACCATCCTATCAGGGAAGAACTGATGAGAAATTCTGGCAAATTTACAGATTGCTCAATCAGTCCAGCAAAAGAAAGAAAGACTTGCGTTTATATAGTGCCTTTCACCACCACTGGATGTCTCAAAGTGCTTTACAGCCAATGAAGTAGTTTTGGAGTGTAGTCACTGTTGTAATGTGTAATGTATATACAGCATGCTGTATAATAGAATTTAAACTGTTCCATTTTTGTTTCAGCACTTCTGTCCATTGGCCGCACTAATGAGAAGTAGTTATTCAGCATGTTGCAGCGTTCAGACACAAGGTAGAACCGAAACTCCTACAGGCAACTCAGGGTTGCAAAGTGATGTACTTTCAAATGAATCCCTGAGTTAAGTGCGCCTTGTGATTTAAATTTACAAATGTTTCTAATTGTTTATCTTTTACATATTTAATTGTCACAAATTCAGTCACTAAATACAACTCATGTCTTACTATATCAGACCAAAGATAAGCTCTGTGTCGCTAACGGAAATAAAAAAACCTATGGTGAATCTTCATATACATCACTCTAATTTGTGTTGTATCCATTTGCTGTCCTGTACTGTGTTGCATCTATAGGCAGCCCGAGGCCAGGAAGAAACCTATTGTAAACAAACCTTCAAAGTTAACTGGGAAATCCAGTATAAATGCCTTTAATAAATAAACGAGAGAAGAGCAGCTGATCATAAACAAAATAGAAAGGTTTCTATCCCATGGCTCGCAGCATTGCTGCTGACCTCGTGCTGCTGATGAAGGTAGAAGGAAAGAAAAAAGAAATACTTGGATTTATATAGCACCTTTCATGACCACCGCACATCTCAAAGCGCTTTACAACCAATGAGGTACTTTTGGAGTGCAGTCACCTTTGTAATGTGGCAGCCAACTTGCACACAGCAAACTCCCACGAACAGCAATGTGATGATGACCAGATAATCTGCTTTTGTTATGTTGATTGAGGGATAAATATTGGCCAGGACACCAGGGATAACCACCCTGTTCTTCCTCAAAATAGTGCCACGGGATCTTTAACGTCCACCTGAGAAAGCAGACGAGAGGACACACCGACCACCATGAATGCTGAAGATCAATATTGCAAAATACCTCCTCCACCTGCTCCCCAATCACACACGCAGTTCCCTCTTCTCCAATCCAATCAATTTTTCTTTCATCCATTCTTTTACTTAACTCTTTCTCTTCTTGTATATTTCTCTTTTTTTGATGCTTATCTCACAATATGCCTGCTTACATTCCATCCCGTATATTTATCTCATTTCATCCCTCATTGTTTCTTTTCTCAGGCCTATAAAGTGGTTTCACCAACACCAAGAAGTACCATTTGTACATTTCGGTCACGTGCTCCTTAATATGGGTGGAGCCACTCTGTAAAGTTTGTCAGAAGGGTTTGACTTACACCACCACCACTGGAATGTATCCATGGTCATCATGTGTACAGATTTGGTCTCCGTATTTCAGGGAGGATATACTTGCATTGAAGGCTGTTCAGAGAAGGTTCACTAGGTTTATTCCTGAGATGGGGTTGATTTATGAAGATAGGTTGAGTAGGTTGGGCCCATACTCATTGGAGTTCAGAAAAATGAGAGGTGATCTTATCGAAACATATAAGATAATGAGGGGGCTCGACAAGGTAGATGTAGAGAAGATACTTCCATTCATGGGGAAAAACTAAAACTAGGGGACATAGTCTCAGAGTAAGGGGCCATCCATTTAAAACTGAGATGAGGAGGAATTTCTTCTCTCAGAGGGTTGTAAATCTATGGAATTCTCTGCCCCAGAGAACTGTGGAGGCTGGGTCATTGAATATATTTAAGGTGGAGATTGACAGATTTTTGAGCGCTGAGAGAATAAAGGGATTTGGGGAGCGGGCGGGGAAGTGGAGCTGAGTCCATGATAGAATCAGCTATGATCTTATTAAATGGCGGAGCAGGCTCGAGGGACCAGGTGGCCTACTCCTGCTCCTATTTCTTATGTTCTTATGTTCTTATGATAGTGATCGCCAGTAACCAAGGCAGAACCGGACCGATAGTTCGGTAGCTCAGCCCCAGCCAGAGTATTGCGTCTAATTGTGTGTGCACACTTTAGGAAGGACGTGAATGCTTTGGAGAGGGTACAGAAGAGATTTACTCGAATGGTTCAAGGGATGAGGGATTGCAGTTACATGGATAGACTGGAGAAGCTGGGATTGGTCTCCTTGGAGCAGAGAAGGCTAAGAGGAGATTTGGTAGAGGTGTTTAAAGTCATGAAGGGGTTAGATAGAGTAAATAAAAAGAAACTGTTTCCAATGGCTGAAGGGTCAATAACCAGAGGGCACAGATTCAAGGTGATTGGCAAAAGACCAGAGGCGACATGAGGAACAAGGTTTTTACACAACGAGTGGTTAGGATTTGGAATACACTGTCTGATGGGGTGGTGGATACAGATTCAATAGCAGCCTTCAAAAGGGAATTGGATAAATACTTAAAGGAGAAAAAATTGCAGGGATATAGGGAAAGAGCGGGAGTGTGGGACTGACTGGATTGCTCTTCGAAAGAGCGACGCAGACTCGATGGGCTGAACGGCCTCCTTCTGTGCTGTGTTATTCTATGATTCTATGCCTATGTAATAACATGCAATACTGTTAATAAAAGCTCTTCAGCTGTTCAGTCTGCTGTTGGGGTGAATTTCCCAGTCCCATGTTAACCTTTGATCTGAAGACAATAGCCCTCACATTACACAGTTTCTCTTCAAAATTTAAGTTGAAGATTCGCAGGATCACCGAGAAAACCGGCGTTTTTTGACACTTTACCAAAACAAGGTCATTCTTTCAAATCAGGTTCCAACTAGCCTGCACTCGCAGTTTCAATGTAAATGGGTGTCACCCACCGTGTAGTGTAAAAGTGAAAGGAATTCACCTGGATTAGGGCATGTTGTCAGTTCTTGTCTGCAGGGTCATGAGCTATGGACAAAGTGTTAGCAGCACATTTCTACCAGTGGAATGTGAGGTACTGGTCAGGCAAACGATACGCTAGGGTTGAAATATATTTTTGCAAAGTGATTATTTTTAAGAAAGATCGAAAGTCAGTAAAATGACAGAAAAGTAACAGATAAGAAACAGTCTCGTCTGGACTCAGTATTTATCATAGACGGAGTGGTGGCTGGGCGAGGGGGGCGGTGGCGGAGAGAGGCGCTGTGGGAAAAATTAGTCAACAATACTAGTTGAGAAAGGAAGCAAAGAGAAACCGCGAAAACAAAGGAAAAGTGAAAATGGCTGAAAAGAAACGGAATAAAGGATCAGGAAATAACTGGAGGAAAAACTGAGCAGAAAGCGTCCATAATTTTAGAAGTATGGGTTGCAAATATTGATTTTTAAAGTTTAATTAATTCTGCATAAATATAAGCAACCGTTAGCTTTTCTGATGAGAAACACAAGATTAATGGCCGCTAACCAAATCTGATTTAAATGGAATTCATGAACCTGAGCCCAATGGGAACATGTATAAGCATTTTCGCCATTGGGAACAGTATACAGTGCAGCAAATCAATGGAAAGGTGCTGATCAATCTCATTAGACATTCAGTCAGGTGTTGAAATATATTGACAATATATGTGAACCAGTCACCACTTTTTGCAAAAAATAGTCTGACAAGAATCATGCAGTAGTGACAAATGTTCTAGTCTCCTATTCAAAAATACCCTAATTGTGGGTGTGGCTTTTTTAAACTTAATAGTCCCATCTGCTAAGTTATCCTCTCATTCTCTTCTTTACTCCCTCATTAATTTTCTCTTTTCCTCTCCTTAACGTGTTGACTCCTTGCTGGGGTATGATTCGACAGGCAGTGGTACCCTCTGATACTTCACCCAATTAGCTTTCCTTAATGTGTGAACCTTGACTGTAGGTTTCAGCTATTCAACTGTGTGGGGCACTACAGCTGAACCCAAACTGTCCCATCATTTGAAATCCACCAACACACACTTCTAGAAGGGGTAACTAGGATGATGGTCAGGAGCAGGAACCCTTACAAATGTTACCCACCACAACAAGGGCTACTGACACCTGTGTGACATCAGCAAGTTCAGCACAGACCAGGAAGAAAACTTGTAACCTTCCTGGTAAGTATGGTTCAACTATTAAACCTGCTGTGCTGTTATTGAAGCCATTCTCACTATTCATTTCAGGTTGGTCCATATCTTACAACATTCTGTGACTGAGAAGCCAGGGACAGAGCTGTTAGTGTCTGAGGGCTGGACTTTCCCGAGAGCCCCTCAATGCCCGATTGCCCGCCCTGAAAAACTGCTAAAGTTTTGCAAGTAACGCTGGTGAAAATGTCCATTATTAATTTAAAAATAATCGCCCGGTGAGAAAATGGATCTTGCACCATTATTCTTGGCGGTTTCTCAGCGATTAAAGGGGAAACTAAGTAAAACTGGCAGTTCTTAACATTTGCTTAAAAAATTTAGTCCAATGCTGCGGTCGGGCCTATGGAGGGGGAAAACTTTTTTTTTAATTCACTAAAAAAAGTTAAAAAACATTCCCAAGATACTTTTAAAGCTAATCGCCATTTTACAATTAAAAATTAAATAAAGAACTTTAACTTACCTTTCTTTGCAAAGTACTCACCCTGAGTGTTGTTCTTGAATCACTGGTAAGGAGTGAGCAAGAGCAGCTGGGCATAGTCAGTCTTCAGCTTTGTTGTCTTGCTGGTCAGGCTGCAAGTCACCTCCACAATGAGCCTGCCCCAGAATAGCCCAGGGAGGACTGGCATCTCAAAGAGAGAATGAACACCGTAATGCCCCGTAATTGTAGCACCCATTCTGGCATCTCAACTAGTCACACCGCATTATTACAGGATGTGCAGTTCTTGATCTCTGTATGAATTCAAGATGTTGGACATGCAAACTAGCTCCTGACTTCTGTAATCTCGGGAGAACCATGATGGCAAAGATGAATTGAGTCTATGTTGAGTTCAATGACCTATGATCGATTCTGCTGGCATTTCAACCAACTGGCATTTGAATGCAATCGATTAATGTTTTTAAAGTTTGAAATCGTTAGCACCTATCGCTAACTCGCTAACTTTTCAAACTTTTAAAAATTAGCATCCCAAATGGGGCGATATCAAATTTATAGAGTAGTTTATTCATCGTTATGAAGCAAGGTGACAAATTCAATAAAAGATAGCCAATTCTATACCAACCCAAAATTCCACATGGCTATCTATTTTTACAGAATTTCTAAAAGCTATGGCGGACTCAAAGACCAAAATCACAAGTAGGAGCAGCTGAAATAAGATTCCACAGTTTTATGGTATACTTGACTTCAGGGTAGGGTCAGATATTTCAAAACTTTACAAGGATCTCAATATAACTTATCTGTAGGGAGGGAGATATCTAAGCTATGATTAGTGCTGCCGAACTATGTGAATACCACCAGGAAGATTTGTCTATAATGTCTTCTTAGTTAAGCCAGAAGATAAGACATGTAGGAGGGCATCTGCAACACCATGGAGCTTTTATGTCCATTTGGCTCAAAACTCTGTTCGGAACAATGGGCCACAATCTGACCACATGCTTGATCTTGCACAACATAAAAAGTGTCATGTAAATAATGAAACCAATCACTTCCACATTGTAGTATTAATAGAAATACTGCTGTAATTCAGCAACCGCACAAATATTTATAAGTACAGGAAACTTATTCATCTTTAAGCGTCACTAATGCTACCAGATTCCTAACTGTTTACACTGCATTCCCAGGTTTATGGCAAACAGTCACGGGGTACACATGTGGCTTCTTCATTATCATGTGTCTCAGATACTAAACATGCCGGGACCTTTATCTGCCGCAACACAGTAAGCTGTTTCTAGACTATTTCTGTACTTGGAATAATTTAAAGGCAAGTGTGCTGTAAGAGAAATTTGGTATTAGGGGTACCAGCGGGACAAGGGTTAAAGCGCTGGTTCCTGCACCGACCCATAAGGAGGTAAAAGGCCTCTCTTCGGCCTTGTACCATGCTCCAGAAGTTATCAATTCAATAATATTCCGACAGGATACGATGTGAGAACCTAAACAGACATTGATAAGACCTTGCGAAGAGGCTCGAGGCGGACTCACGGGCACCAAGGAGAATCAACAAATTCTGACCTAATGAAGTCATTCTAGTCACGGCCTAAGGTGGTCACGAGGGTCTTGGCCTGTCAATCCAAAGTAGCACTAATAAGGTAGTCCAATTAGAGAAGTAGCACTGATAAGGTAGTCCAATTAGAGATCTAGGGAGGTCTTACCAGGGAACGGAGGGGTTTTTGAAATGTATAAAAGTTGTCTGATTGTGCGAGAGCATCTTCACTCATAGGCAGTTGTGATAAGAGGTGTTCCCGGACGTTTGTAATAAAAGATCGTTATACCTTGCCATCCGTCTCTGTCTGCTAACTCCGGGGGCTGTTACGTGGGTTGGGGCGAGCGTCGACCTTCTATATCAGGGGGCTCACTCGTGGGAGGAGAAGCCTTCCCATTTTCCCCTTACATTTGGCGCTGCGAGCAAGGTACGGACTTCCTGAACGGAACAATGACCCAGCTGTTGGGGTGAGTATGTTTTAATTTACCACCTTCAAGTTAGAGCTGTGGCATTGTAAACCGCAAGTGAAGGACATCTGTACAAAGAACCATTTGTAGCAGGTCCAGGAGGGACGGAGACGGAGGACAGGGACGATCTATGGGTAGAAGGGGGTCAAAAGGTGCATCCTAAAATGCGCGTGTGGAGGTAGCACGGCAGTGCGAGGGTACGACACAAGGGAAGACATAGAGAGAGGTCTATTGACCCGAAGCGGTACGAGCGCACGGTGCAGGGACGAGACATATTGACCCAAAGTGTGGCAGTACAAGTGTACGGTGCCAAGGGAAGACATATAGATATAAATAACGTCCTGCATATCTAACACGAATTAAAGGGAGTGCCCAAGATAGCCCCGAAGAAGATGGGTAACACGGCTATTAAAAAGGCGAATAAAACTAATTGTAACTTGCGTAACTACGTAATGCCATAAAAAAGCTGATAGTGACTATCTTAAGTGACATATGGATCCAAAAATAGAGCCGGCCAAACAATTCATTGGCTTTGTTGAATGTGGAGAGACTTTTGTGAATGTCTGTCATTGAGTGAGAGTCCTTGTGTGATTTTTTGACTGCGGAATGAATTTTTCATGTTTTTGAAAGCCTGTTTGGAAAAATAGTGCAGCTCCACCCACTTTTCCAAACAGAGCGAAAGTTTTTTTTAACCCTTTGTAGTGTTGTCCTGTATGTGGGAAGTTTTAAGACATTTTAAGTTAGAAACGCAGGTGTGGATTTATTCGGATGATAAGTTACGGAGCTAGGAAATGCACAAAGGATAGGTTTGTTGAGCAAAAGATAAAAAATACATGGTCCCGGTGGTTAAAAAAAAAAGAATTTATTTGACACGCTCACTTACTTGTCGAAAGAAAACACGCAATCATTGATTACATTGGGTTGAAAGACATAAATTTAGTCACGGAATGAGATAAAGAATGCCTTTTAAAAAAGGCCTGTGAGGATCTCTCGCAGCTGCGGGCTGGAGAAGTACGCTCCCATTTTCCTTTGTGTAAAACCTTGACGCAAAGGCGTCTAGCTCAGTAAAAAAAAAGTTTTAAATAAAGATTGAAATTACAAAATTTGAATTGGGATTTTGAGATATTAAGAGAAGGCATAGCAAAATACTGAGATGGATTCAAACTAAAAAAAATTAATTATTAAATTAAACCTGATCTCTTAAAAGAAAGGAGAAATAAAACTAAAAGGTTTGGAAACAATCTAGAAATACCTTCACGGATCAGGTCAAACTCCTGGGCGAGTGGCGAGCTGTCTGCGAAGGTGTAAAAGGGTGTAAAAGCTTTAGCAGTTTAGAAAAAGACATTGTAACGACCTTGAAACTGGAACATTTTGAGATAACGAAAAGCAGCCCTCAAAGCCTACGTGCTAGACTCCATTCTAGTTATGGAGAAAAGAAAAAGATAAAGACGCCACTTTGAAAGTAAACAAATTGAACGAATTTGAAAGAAAAAGTGTCTTCGATTGTCTGATGATTTTAAATTAACAAATTTACGGAGTCACGAGCCCTCCGTGTAAAATACAAAACATAATTTGAAGAAAGGTGATCTGAAAAAAAAAGACGTAATGCACTAATTAGGTGCTGGGAAAAAAAAGGGGTGCTTGCGATGGAAAAAGACATAACTTACTAAATACTAGTTGATATCGGCTGTGAAAAAGATATTGGTTTAATTGGAAAAAAAAGAATTTGAAGAGGTAAAAGACACTCTCCATTGATAATGATTTTAAATTATGAGAAAGTTTCACTGCAGTTTGAAAGATTTCCAAAATGGACGTTGTTTATCAAGAAAAGTCCCGTACAGTCTAAACAAGCAGGAGGGTTTTGAAAATAACGAGGAGAAAAGATCTAAGCTATGCGAACTCAGCACAGAAAGAAAAAACTGGGAATTAGAGAATCTTACTGAATTTTTAAATTCTTATAGAAAATGGAACTGGCATGGATGTTTAGATTTTGTGCTGAGAGAGAAATAAAACACAAGATTTGCCCAGTGAAATAAAACAAAATGTTGGAATGTATACAGCGTGTGTGAAAATTGGATTTCAATAAACAAAATAGCTATTAAAAATGTGTGGTCTCGTTTTAAATCAATTAAAAAAAAAATCTTTGGCAAGTACTTGAATTGGAAGTTAAGAAAAAATTGGAGTTTAATCTAAAATGCTGTCTTTCCTGATGAGAAGACTTTTATTATGACGGCTTTACTAATGATTTCTGCTGTTTTAATGGATTCCTAATTTCTAAGCAAGTTTTGAAGGCACAAAGACTTAAAAAGAATTTTTCGGATGATTACGCGAAGTCACGTAATGACATCAGGCTTTCTTACAAACCTGTAAAGGAGTTAACCCTTTCCATTGACAGCTGTTTTATACTGGACATTATTAATTTGGATTTCTAAATAGAATAAAAAAGACTCACCTGACAGATAGAGGAAATGGTGCGATAGTCAGAATAAAAATAAAAACAGAACTAGCCTATGTAATAATACTCGCCTGATACAAATAAAAGAAAGATACTCAAACAAAACAAATTCAAGAGTTAAAGGCTAAGATAAATAAGCTGGAAGAGATTTTTTTTAAATGGGACCAGACGGATAGTGCAGTGCGCAGCCATAGCACCATCACCTATGGCCATAGAGCCCATGGTGGGTAAGTGTAATCCACAAACCCAACCTAACCCTTACCTCTGATTTCACAGAGTGACCTCGACATGCATGGATAAAAGATGAGTAGACCAGAACCTAACATCTGGTGACGACCAGGCTATCTGTTTAAAATTTGCAGATAAAACACTCACCGAGATGGGACTGCAGCGGCTACTTCGACTCTGGAGACTCAGGATACTGGGAACATTAAGGCCCACGCAAGCACTGGATAATACAGATGGACTACGAGAGATATAGCACACGCAGGAAAGGCACAACTACATGAACTAGCTTTGTTTAATTTAACTGCTGAAATATGCAACCCAGCAGCCAAGGACTGGAGCAAGGACAGAACTTATTTTAACGCATGGCTATGTATAGTATATTAAGTAAGGTTGTAATGCCATGGGCGCCAGTAGATTCCGAGGTCAGGAGCTAGTTCATAGGACCAAAAGGGGAAGGGCGCAGAAATCCAACTGGATGGAATTTCAGTTCTAGAAGCTCGTGCCTGGACGGACGAAGCTGCAAAACAAGCCGCCAAATCCACCCGCAAGAGAGACAGAAGGGTGGGAACAGAATGGAGCAAAAGGGGGGTGGGACCCCAGTTTAGGAAAACTGGCCAATGGGATAAAATGAAGACCAAGGGAGGTCTCCGGAATATAAGGTGTATGTCCTGAAGCGTGACACGGTTATAACACCGGTATTGATTATGCGCAGCACAAACAAGAAGGAATACAACCTAAAAAGGGGGGCGGATGGAGTTGGAGGAAAGATGACAATAAAGGTCCGGCTGGGACACCAAACACGCCCAAACGGAGCCTGGGAAGCCCTAACACTGCCCCAACAACCACCCTGGGCACAACAACTCTTCTCAGCACAACCACGCAAGTCCCCCCATAAGCCCGTCCATAAAGACTGGAGCCAAAGGGGGGCGAGTAATAAAAGAATCTAAAGAAAGGATATAATTGGGGTGCGTCAGCGACTACTTAACCTAAATCTAATGGATATCATTCTTCCTAGCTTCTGTGGGAATGAAACTATAAGTCTATACCAGAACCTGGCACAACGGATCCTCGAAGGCCCAGAATCCACTACCCTGAGATTTAATGTCAGAAAGGGAACAGGACAAGATCGAACAAAAAGGGGAATAATAGAAACACTAGGCACGGGTTATGCGGCAGGGGTTACGACGATGAATTCCATAGACCTGTATGCAATATATGACCGGGCTAACAACTTAATGGCGTAGTCTTGAGGGGTTTACTGGGGAGGGACATGGATAACCAAGCCCTATTAGCGCGGTTGGGAGATGGCGCGGAAGGGGAACTGGTATAAGTGGCCCATATATTACAGAAGCATGCCAAGACAATAAATTTGATCCACGCAATGGGGAATGACATAAGTAAACGATTACAAGCTGAGATAGTTTGCTCCGGGTATGGGGCCTGGATTACGTGAAATACAACATAACTTGGAACAACTCCAGAATGGGGACATACCAGATTGGATCCCGAACAGCATACTTAACAATTGGACTCTAGATAAAAAAATGAATGACAAATGCGAGGTACGAAGGAATAGTCACGCATGGGTGCCAAAATTCAGATGTATTACTGGGCGGGTGAATACGATCGGATTTATGTTGTGCATACCACAGTATGATGTAACAAAGGGAGACCCCTTATACCAGATCGATAATATCGGTGAAGAAACCAAACTCGGTTGCGTTACCATCAGCCTGCCAGACGGGTGATTAAAATTAAATTAGTACGAAAGGCATTGACATAACTGATTGCTATAAAAATAATCAAGTGGTTTTATGTCGAGGTATGCCACGAATGACGAATGATGATTGCAGATTCCACCAAACAAACGGATGCATGCTGAGTATCACTCCTCTCGAACACGATTCCGAAACAATCGTTGCTCCACAAGGGAATGGAGATTGGTGCGTGAGCACAGGAGCAGCCAACCCGGCGATTAAGACCAGGGGAGGAGTCACCCCCTGTGTCATCACTAACCCTAACTTCTGTTTCAGGCCCATGGGAAAAATAGACATAAATGGATACCACATACATCCCAAGACAATGGAAATCATCCACGGAACGGTCACGGATACCCTCCGAGAGGGGTACAAGGAGACCGGAATTAAATGAGGAACAATTACGTTTGGTGCAAGGAATCCAGAATCAAAGACGACAGTATATCCAGCTGATGGAAGAAGTAGACAACCTACAGAGAGACACTAACGCGATGCTGGCTGATCAGCTCTGGTACTCAAAGCTGTGGAACATTGGACTTAACATTCAAATTCACCCATGGATAAGAATTATATCACATGTACTTGTAGTAATACAGGGCCTGGTTCTGATGGTCATGATGGGATTAACATGTGCACGAATTAAACAGGCCAAACGATACGTCAGGGCACGCACAATGATTAAGGCGATAAGGGATGAAAATTTAAGCAGTCCGACAGGAAGGACTTACCTTTTTTAACTCTGCAGGAAAGGTCTCAGGAGGTCCCAAAGCTTGGGAGATGGCCACCCAGGTGAACAGACCTATCTGGAACTTGCCTACAGGGAGATAGCTATCGGGAAATATGGCCAGCTTGGCGTATAGCCAAGGGCCAAAAGCGGGGAATTGTAAGAGAAATTTGGTATTAGGGGTACCAGCGGGACAAGGGTTAAAGTGCTGGTTCCTGCACCGACCCATAAGGAGGTAAAAGGCCTCTCTTCGGCCTTGTACCAAGGCTCCAGAAGTTAGCAATTCAATAATATTCCGACAGGATACGATGTGAGAACCTAAACAGACATTGATAAGACCTTGCGAAGAGGCTCGAGGCGGACTCATGGGCACCAAGGAGAATCAACAAATTCTGACCTGATGAAGTCATTCTAGTCACGGCCTAAGTTGGTCACGAGGGTCTTGGCCTGTCAATCCAAAGTAGCACTAATAAGGAAGTCCAATTAGAGAAGTAGCACTGATAAGGGAGTCCAATTAGAGATCGAGGGAGGTCTTACCAGGGAATGGAGGGGTTTTTGAAATGTATAAAAGTTGTCTGAATGTGCTGTTCAGAGAGCATCTCCACTCATAGGCGGCTGTGATAAGAGGTGTTCCCGGACGTTCGTAATAAAAGATCGTTATACCTTGCCATCCGTCTCTGTCTGCAAACTCCGGGGGCTGTTACGCGGGTTGGGGCAAGCGTCGACCCTCTATATCAGGGGGCCCGCTCGTGGGAGGAGAAGCCTTCGCATTTTCCCCTTACATGTGCCAAAGTCAGTAATGAGCATGTTAATACTCTGACCTTGTACCCAGCTAACAGGTCAGAGTTCACAGATTGTATATCACAGGACAATAGAAATCTTTCCTCTTCCTATGACTTCTAAATCTCAATAAAACAAATCGGCTTATTTAAGGTTCTCCTGCTAGAATTGATTTGTTTCTTTTATTTATACAATTTTATTGAAGACATTTAATAAAAATATAGACAAAGAGGGTGTATGACCATTAAGCAATTAAATACAGGCCTGATGAAAATTGTAGGTGAAACAATACCAAAGGAATCTGCCCACCATAAACCACAGTTTAGTATTTTTTTGAAGGGTTTAGACGAGTAGAACCTCCTCAGAGGGCAGCTGAGCAGAGGATAGTGGACAAAGTGTAGTGTTTTAAGTCAACTGACCATTTAGCCATATCTAAACAGTAAGATGGAGAAGGTAGGGCATTATACAGCAGACAACATCAGCCTTGCTACAGAATACAAGGGAATCATTCCAGATCGGAGATTTTGATGATTTCATGTAAGTCAACAAGGTATAGAACAGTCCCCTTAAGGTAAGGGCCATCAAAAGTCAGACTTCAGCTTATACAGAATATTGTTAAATTATCAACGACCTTGGCCCAGAATCATACTGAGGAACTTCCCAGAGTAAATGCATGAAAGTACTACTGAACTCATCACACTGTCAATAAATGTCATCGGGGTGGATGATGTGCATTCAAAATAAACAAGGATGAAATTTTTATTTGCATTAATTTCAAGCAGACATCAGCCTGAATTAAATGAATGACACAACTGCCACTGCACCTATCACAAGTGATGTCTCGCTCCTCTCCTTCCCCAGACACAGTCACACACGACAAGTTCTGGCACATGAATGTCAGCACAATGGGTTTCTTACACCTATTCCCATCTGTTCGTCTTTCTCAGTAAAGTTGCATCAATGAAATTAAATTTGTAAAGTAAATAAAGAATCATTCAACCTTACATGAGTGCCCTGGAGGCTATGCATCCTAATCACACAGTGTCTGGAACGTTTTCCCAAATCCGTTCACAAATGCGCTTTTGCAGTGTTTCATATTTCCCCACTATATACAATCCATGTGATAGATTTGCTGTGTGCAAATTGGCTGCCGCATTTCCCTACGTTACAACAGTGACTACATTGTCTGTGAAACGCTTTTTGATGCCCTAAGGTAGTGAAAGGTGCGACATAAATGCAAACCCTTGCCTTTAATCTAGTGACAGGGTGTAAAGACAACCTTGCAATCTGCTTCCAACCATCATATTACAATATAATAATGTGTTTAGTTTATTACACATGACATTTTCTCCCACAAAGAGGAACGGTCTCTAAATCGTTTTTTTAATCTGTATTGTTGGTACGAATAAAGAAAAGAAAGACATGCATTTATATAGCACCTTTCACGACCACCAGACATCTCAAAGCGATTTACAGCCAATGAAGTACTTTTGGAGTGTAGCCACTGTTGTAATGTAGAAAATGCGGCAGCCAATTTGTGCACAGCAAGCTCCCACAAACAGCAATGTGATAGTGACCAAATAATCTGTTTTTTTTGTTATGTTGATTGAGGGATAAATATTGGCCAGGACATCTAATGAAGACTTCTTTTCTCTATGGAACATCCCTCAGCCAAGAGATGGACAAGGATGCAGACTGGTCCACCTCCATTTCTTCCAACAATGCCATGTTTTCAGCCAAGTGGAATTGCTGGTGATTGCTGTTGCAAAAGGATGTACTTTTCAAGTTTCTAAAAATATCCAGAAAATGTATAGAAAGTAATGTTGCCTCCCACCATTTTAGAATATAAATGCGATCTCTTGGTATTTTCTAATTTAAAATCTAACAATTTTCACGAGAAAGGAGCACCGATAAAGTTAGAGAAAGATCAATTGCAAATGTCTGAAAAAGTTACATGAATCAGGATACCGAGTTCCCCAATATTCCCTGTGGTCAATGCCGTCTTCCCCCAACCCCCTGAGGAACAATGATAGCGAGTGCACACCACAGCAGTCCAGTCTAGCTTTTCTCCTCCTTCCCCCAGCTGAGATCATTTTTCAGAGCACCACTTGGAAAATGGTCAAGGACTAATGAAAATGATTGAATCAAGCTTGATCTCTTAGCAAAGGTACTTGGCAGAGTCTCACAGCAGGCAACAAGGTTTCACAGATATGTGGAAGAGATAAACTCGCTGGTTGTCCATCATGCAAGTTACTTACTGCCACACATGATCCCCTCAGGAATGTCTTACCATCTGAGTGCCTTACAACTAATGTTCATTTAAAGTAGTTGCTGGCTTCTTTCAAGTCTGTATTTAAGTCTTGCAATCTGAATATAATACTTGTATGATCTATGGTTTTTTTCCCCTATCAACTTAGTATTCCAACATCAGTGTTTTCAAGGTCTTACATTGTCTGTGACTGCTTGATATCTTTGTCTAAAATAGCGTCATGGACAGAGGAGGGCTATTAGGACAACCTTGCAATTGTAACTTATCACCATTGGGATGGGAAGCTGTGGGTTGGCACTCTACCTCATCTCTGCATTCTTGGCCTGTTTACATCGAAGATTGTAATCAAGAGTATTTAGGAGTCTCTTAACTCTCAGCATCTGAGCTAGGAGTGTCAGCTTTTAACATAAATCCCTTAATTATGGGAACCTCATCCTCTCCCTATCGCAAAAACAGTAAAAATCCAAAATTTAAACTTGACTCACGTTGTACAGTACTCTCAACTCACTTAGAGTCAGGATTCCCAGTGTGTCAGGACTGTGATTGAGCAGATTCTACTTCTACTTTCAGGGGAGAAAAAAGATTTGTGGCAAATTAATCAAGTCAGCTCAACACTGGCTTGCTTTAAGATGAAGGTAGTATTAAAGATGATTTGGTGTGGCATCAAAAAAGTAAAAGGGAAATTAAAATGAAAAATGAACCATTTCTGTCATCTTCCTCCATTTTAATCACTTCTCTTCTCATTTCCATCTTGCTAGACTGCTTTTTTCTTCATTGTGTTTCACTTATTGCTTAACTCTGCATAATATACTGGACCACAGACAGCTCCAATGACTAGATGCAATTCCCTGAAAGAAGAAAGATAGGTGTGATATGGGCAGGTACTCACAGAAAGCCTGCCGCGCTGTTGGGAGATTCTACACAGGTGCTGCTCCATTGGGACCTCCTAAGAAATGATATTTTGTTTATGAATATTTCTTATTGATTCCCATCAACACTACTGCAAGCAGCACTACCATGCCCATCATGCTATCTTAATGGTACAACTGCCTTCTTGGGCTTTCCTATTCACAGAGTGGCTGGAGCGATATAACAATCAATGAAAATGTGTTGGCTATGAATGCAAACTAAACAACTTTACTCTAATCCAAATCATCCTTTATCATGCTTGTTTTGATTTGAGGCTTGTGTGTGTGCTCTGCCCAGGAGTCAGGTTTTACCAGAAGTCACCAGCCTGAACGTACAGTACAATATGATATTGGAGTGGCTATGGTACTGGACTAGCAACTCCGTGGTCCAGGGTTTTAAATCCTAGAAAGGATATCGGCAGCAGAGTTTTGAATGAACTGAAATTTGTGGAAGGTGTGAGGCCGGCTGGGAGAGCATTGGAATATTCAAGACTAGAGGTGACGAAGGCATGGATGAGCGTTTCATCAGAAGTTGGGCTGAGATTGGGAAGAGGTGAGTGATGTTACGCCGCTCCACGATCATTCGCCGCTCCTTCGCCCCGACCTCGCCGCTCCTGCTGTACCTGCCCACGCTCCAATCAGCGACCTGGACCTTGGTGACGTCCAATCCACCTGTGAACTAATTCCTTTTTGGCGGGGAAGCAAGTCATCCTCGATACGAGGGACCGCCTATGATGATGATGAGTGATGTTATGGAGTATGTAGTCTTTGTGATGGAGAGCATTTGGGGTTGAAAGTTCAGTTCAGGGTTGAATAGCATGCCAAGGTTAAAAACAGCCTGCGACAGCGACCAGGGAGAGGGATGGTGAGAGTGGCAGTGTTAGGAAGTTGAGGTGGGGACAACAAGTGATGGCTTCCCAATGTTTAGCTGGAGAATTTTGTAGCTTATCCAAGGCTGGATGTTAAACAAACAGTCTGACAGCACAGAGCAATGGAAACAGACGATGGAGAGCTGGTTGTCATCGGCATATAACTGGAAGATGACTACATGTCTGCGAATGATGTTCCAAGGGACAGCGTGTAGATGAGGAGTAGGAGGGGGCCAAGATGGATGCTTGGGAACACCTAAAGTGATGGCAGATTTTCTTTATTTATTCGTTCATGGAATGTGGGCATCGCTGGCAAGACCAGCATTTATTGACCATCCCGAATTGCCCTTGAGAAGGGGAAGTGAGCCGCCATCTTCAATCGCTGCAGTCCGTGTGGTGAAGGTGCTCCCACATAGACGAGAAGAGAAGCCATTGGTAGTCATCCTTTCACTATGATCAGATCGGTAATAATGAAACCTAGCGAGGGACAGTCCCACTGAGCTGAACAATGGCAGAGAGGTATTGGAGGAGGATGGTATGCTTGACCGTGTTGGTTGAGGCTGTTTTTCCTGCAGCTGTAGCATCGACATTTGTACTGGGGTCTTATTAATGGAGAATGATGCAGTGAGGGTGAAATTCTTTTAAATGATCCCTGTTCACTAGAAAAGAAAGCACAGCTGATGATTCTATCTGAACCAGACTGGAGTATGTTCTGACATGTGCATTACTAGCTACATGTGTGTTGCCATATGTTACGTATTCTGGCCAGCTCTGTATTCTTTATCATTCCTAGCTAGCAATGCATTTTGTATATTTCCTGGCTAGCTCAGTATTGTATGCATTCCTTGGCTAACTCTGAATTCTATTTGGTACCTGGGCAGCTCTATATTCAGCATGGCTCTGGATTAGCTTTATATTCTCCACGGTTCTTGGCCAGCTCTATATGCAATATGGCTCTTGGCCGATTAATATTTACCATTTTGCATTTATCTTCTCCAAATATCTTTTTTCTTATGAGAGAACCATCTGTGAACCTACGTTATTAGAGTTTATAGTAAACAGCCTTGTGTATACTCGGTGTAATTGGGGAGCCTTGCATGCAGGGAGTGAGGGTTGTACCCCTGATTCTCCAATCTCTGCTCAACATCGATTCCATTTAGTAATTGGTTAGCTTTATATTTTTAATGGTCATTGACTCGGTTCCATATATACTACGTGGCTCTTGGATAACTACATATATTCTATATAATTTATTGGCTAGCTCTGCATTCCATATGCTTCTTTATTCTGTATAGCTCTTGCTTAGCTCTTACTCCTTGGCCATCTTTATCAGGTGTACTTCCAGGGGAAGGGAATCTATACAAAAGCAAAGTACTGCGGATACTGGAAATCTGAAATAAAAACAGAAAATGCTGGAAATACTCAGCAGCATCTGTGCAGAGAGAAACAGAGTTAATATTTCAGGTTGATGACCTTACACCATAGAAACATAGAAACATAGAAAATAGGTGCAGGAGTAGGCCATTCGGCCCTTCGAGCCTGCACCGCCATTCAATAAGGTCATGGCTGATCATTCCTTCAATACCCCTTTCCTGCTTTCTCTCCATAACTCTTGATCCCTTTAGCCGTAAGGGCCATATCTAACTCCCTCTTGAATATATCCAATGAACTGGCCTCAACAACTCTCTGCAGTAGGGAATTCCATAGGTTAACAACTCTGAGTGAAGTAGTTTCTCCTCATCTCGGTCCTAAATGGCCTACCCCTTATCCTAAGACTATGTCCCCTGGTTCTGGACTTCCCCAACATCGGAAACATTCTTCCCACATCTAACCTGTCCAGTCCTGTCAGAATCTTATACGTTTCTATGAGATCCCCTCTCATCCTTCTAAACTCCAGTGAATAAAGGCCCAATTAATCCAGTCTCTCCTCATGTGACAGCCCAGCCATCCCTGGAATCAGTCTGGTGAACCTTCACTGCACTCCCTCAATAGCAAGAACGTCGTTCCTCAGACTAGGAGACCAAAACTGAACACAATATTCCAGGTGAGGCCTCACTAAGGCCCTGTACAACTGCATTAAGACCTCCCTGCTCCTATATTCAAATCCCCTAGCTATGAAGGCCAACATACCTTCTTTACCGCCTGCTGTACCTGCATGCCCACTGGAACAAGTTAGAGATGCAGCAGGTTTTTAGCAAGTACATGGCTGGGAAAAGGGGAGGGGAGGAAAGAACAAAAGGGAAGGTCTGTGATAGGGTGGAAGGCAGGTGTGATTAAATGACAAACGGGATGATGATGCGAGGCAAAAAGGGGGTGGTAATGGGACAAGCAAAGAGATAAAAGATGGCTCGAGAGGAGCTGAAAATGCCAAAAGCAGAACCATTACCACCACGTGCTATCCAAAAAAATGGGAGCAGTGGCTATGATCTGAAATTGTTGAACTCAATGTTGAGTCCAGAAGGCTGTAAAGTGTCTAATTGAAAGATGAGGTGGTGTTCCTCGAGCGAATGTTTTTAGAATAGTGTATGAGGCCGAGGACAGAGAGGTCAGAGTGCGAGTGGGCTGGAGAATTAAAGTGACAGGCGACCGGAAGCTCAGGGACATGATTGTAAGCTGAATGAAGGTGTTCAGCAAAGCGATCGCCCAAACTGTATTTTGCCTCACCCAATGTAGAGGGGACCGCATCGTGAGCAGCACATACAGCATGCTAAATTGAAAGAAGTACAAGTAAATTGCTGTTTCACCTGGAAGGAGTGTTTGGGGCCCTGGACGGTGGGAAGGGAATCTATATTTAAATTCCACAAGCCTATCAACAACTTTCATGAAATTCTAGATAGATTCATAGAACTTATGAGACCTAAGAACAACTATTGAGAGGGACATTTACTTCAATATATTGGACTGTCTTGTAAAGTAGAAAGGTTGCAAAAAATGTTCTCTTCTCTCCATTATATACATCTCCGAGCAACGACATTTGTGCTGTGAGTGGAAGGTAATTATGAAATACTGATTGTATGTTGTCTGAAAATATTTTTACATTTCAGAGTGTCAGCATTTCCATTGTATTTTAAGCAATGATACACAGTGCACGCAAGGCTGTTTACTGTGAACGTCAGGTGAACAGTTGGCCCTCCAATAAGGAAAAAAATTGCAAAGAGGTTTGGAGAAGTTAAATTGAAAATGGTAAATATTGATAAAAAGAACATAACTCAGAAAGGGAACAAGGTACTGTGGTAGGACACCTCTTCCCATCCATGATTCCCCACATAATACATCAGCCAAATTGTCTGAGGAGGTATGAAGCAGTTACATTCTTCCTCACCGGAAGGACGTCACCTGAACCCCTCACCCTCCTCTCCAAGTAACTGAATCAAGAGTGGCATTGTCCGATGTTGTAGGGGGGGCATAGGTTATTGAACCCCCTCCCCGGTAAAGGAATGGAGTGTGGTTCAGAAACTCGCTGTCAAATATATCACAGACTAGCATAAACCTGAACGTTGTCACTACATCGATCAGCACAATGACATGTGCACTGCAGCAACCTGCCACCCTGGAAGAGTCCACCGACAGTTCGAAATGTCTTCCAAACCTGGAAGTCTTTCATAGAATTTTCAGCTTCGAAACAGGCCATTCGGCCCAACTGGTCTGTGCCAATGCTGATGCTCCACACGAGACTCCTCCCACCCTACTTCATCTCACCCAATCAGCATGTCAACTGCTGGTTTTTGAGTTAGAGAAAGATATATCAAGTATGAAATACTTTGTTATTTCACATTTCTCAGCCAGAGGGATTGACACCTTTTTAGGATAGAAGGGTTTCATTAGATGGCAGATGAAACTGAGTAAATTGAGTTCTGAATGAGGTGAGAGAAGTGGGTGAATATCCTTTTTGCCTGTTTACAATCTTATATTAAGCTTTACAGAGTCAGGTCTGGATTCTGTAAAGCCAAGAGCTCTCTCAATTCGCTTAGTGTACCTGTACTCAGCCATACAGACTGAGAAGGTCCCAAGTTCAATCCCCTGTCCTGAGTTACCAGCATGGTGACACTATGGATTCTGCAACTGGGCTCAAAGTGTCTGGGCTGGGACAGAAAAAAAAAAGCCAAGTTTCCTGTTCCTGGAGTACTAACCATTACCTTGTACTGAAAAATGAATGTTGATTGAGGTCAGAATTTGGTTTAGATGTGATGCAAAACATAGTCAAATATTCTGCCAGCACTAACTGTCTAAACTCACGCATGAAAAATGGTCATGTGGACATGTTTCTGGAAGCCTGGTGGATTCCTGACCGTAATTTTTTCCAATTGAATATTGGGAGGGCCGAAGCTATTGTTTCCGGTCCCCGCCACAAACTATGTCCCCTAGCCACGGACTCCATCCCTCTCCCCAACTTGTGTCTGAGGCTGAACCAGACTATCACAACCTTGGTGTTATATTTGATCCTAAAATGAGCTTTCAACCACATATCCGCAATATAACTAAGCCCGCCTATTTCCACCTCCATAACATCGCCAGTCTCTGCCCTAGCCTCTAGCTCATCCATTGCTGAAGCCCTCATCCATGCTTTTGTTATCTCTAGTCTTTGATTATTCCAATGCACTCCTGGATGGCCTCCAACATTCTATCCTACGTAAACTAGAGTTGATCCAAAACTCGGCTGCCCGTGTCCTAATTCGCAACCAGTCCTGCTCACCCATCACCCGTGTGCTCGTTGACCTACATTGGCTTCCAATGCCTAGATTTCAATATTCTCATCCTTATTTTCAAATCCCTCCATGACCTCGCCCCTCCCTATCTCTGTAATCTCCTCCAGCCCCAGTACCCCCCGAGATGGCTGCACTCCTCTAATTCTGCCCGCTTGAGCATCCCTGATTATAATCGCTCAACCATTGGTGGCGTGCCTTCTGTTGCCTAGGTCCAAAGCTCTGGAACTCCCTACCTAAATCTCTCTGTCTCTCTACCTCTCTTTCCTCCTTAAAGACGCTCCTTAAAACCTACCTCTTTGACCAAGCTTTTGGTCACCTGCGCTAATTTCTACTTATAGGGCTCGGTGTCAAATTGTTTTATCTCATAATACTCCTGTGAAGCGCCTTAGCACGTTTCACTACATTAAAGGTGCTATATAAATACAAGTTGCCGTTTCACTTAGTATAAATCAGCACCTTCGAGATGGGTGAGAAATGGGAGGAAATTGGATAAAAAAAGGAACTGAGTAGTTCTCCTGAACAAGTGCATAAGTGGATGTACGCCAATTGAGAGTGGACCTCCTGAACCACTTGTGTCAGCTGACTCAAGATTCATCCCAGACCTCTCGTAACAGAGCAATCTGCTTCCTCTTCTCTGTCAAACTCTAAATCAGACCCTGGACTTAGGGTGTGGATCCCTGAGTAAAAGGGGCCTACGTAAGGGAGAGGAATAGTCATTTGTCTTTTAAGGTGTTGGAAGTGGGGAGAAGGATCGTGTTGGAATTGGAATTATTCCAAGTGCTTCCATTGTCTCCATGGTTGTTTGTATCGTGCTTCCTTTGGTGTCCCAGTGTCTTTGGCCTATTTGTATCTAAGCCAATGCTCTGCTGTTTTGTATTTTTTTCAATAGTAAAACCTTGACATCAAACAAAGGAGATCTATTTAAAGATTTTCACTTCTAGAAAAATAACACACAAAAAAAATTAAAACTACATTTAATTACCTGCTCCCAGTGTGGGGAATCAGCTGAATATATTCCTTGACACCAGCTACAGTCTGTGGATTAATATTTGATTGTACCTTCTGCTGCTTTATTCTCTGTACCTTTGGTTGCAAAAGACTCCTGGGCCAAATGGGTGACCCTTTATCAGCCAAGGTCACCCTTGCAGGTCTTTCTGACCTTAATAAACCCTTTGACCCAAGCAGCCCCAATGACCTTATCAATATTGCACTGACAGATTTTCTAAGGATAACCTTGTGGAGTCAACCAACTACTAGTGTACAGTAGTAGTGTACAGTAGTAGTGTACTACTAGTGTACTACTAGTACAATAAGGCGGCCCCTTATTCTAAAATCATGCCCTCTAGTTCTAGTCTCCCCCATCAGTGGAAACATCCTCTCTGCATCCAGCTTGTCAAGCCCCCTCATAATCTTATACGTTTCGATAAAATCACCTACAGTTCAGCTGGGGGGAAAAATTGACGAGAAGCATACTATTTGCTATGAGTTTAAATAAAATGCATTCTAGAGGACATTAACTATGTTTAAACACCAGTCATGTAGCATATAAGTATAAGAACATAAGAACATAAGAAATAGGAACAGGAGTAGGCCATACAATCCCTTGAGCCTGCTCCGCCATTCAATAAGATCATGACTGATCTGATCATGGACTCAGCTCCACTTCCCCGCCCGCTCCCAATAACCCCTTATCCCCTTATCGTTCAAGAAACTGTCTATTTCTGTCTTAAATTTATTCAATGTCCCAGCTTCCACAGCTCTCTGAGGCAATGAATTCCACAGATTTACAACCCACTGAGAGAAGAAATTCCTCCTCATCTCTGTTTTAAATGGGTGGCCCCTTATTCTAAGATCATGCCCTCTAGTTCTAATCTCCCCCATCAGTGGAAACATCCTCTCTGCATCCAGCTTGTCAAGCCCCCTCATAATCTTATACGTTTCGATAAGATCACCTCTCATTCTTCTGAATTCCAATGAGTAGAAGCCCAACCTATTCAACCTTTCCTCATAAGTCAACCCCTTCATCCCCGGAATCAACCTAGTGAACCTTCTCTGAACTTCCTCCAAAGCAAGTATATCCTTTCGTAAATATGGAAACCAAAACTGCATGCCGTATTCCAGGTGTGGCCTCACCAATACCTTATATAGTTGTAGCAAGACTTCCCTGCTTTTATACTCCATCCCCTTTGCAATAAAGGCCAAGATACCAATGCCCTTCCTGATCACTTGCTGTACCTGCATACTATCCTTTTTGTGTTTCATGCACAAGTACCCCCAGGTCCCTCTGTACTGCGGCACTTTGCAATCTTTCTCCATTTAAATAATAACTTGCTCTGTGGTTTTTTTTTCTGCCGAAGTGCATGATCTCACATTTTCCAACATTATACTCCATCTGCCAAATTTTTGCCCACTTACTCAGCCTGTCTATGTCCTTTTGCAGATTTTTTGTGACCTCCTCACACATTGCTTTTCCTCCCATCTTTGTATCGTCAGCAAACTTGGCTACGTTACACTCAGTCCTTTCTTCCAAGTTGTTGATATAGATTGTAAATAATTGGAGTCCCAGCACTGATCCCTGCGGCACCCCACTAATGCTGGTTGCCAACCAGAGAATGAACCATTTATCCCAACTCTCTGTTCTCTGTTAATCCTCTATCCATGCTAATATATTACCCCCAACCCCGTGAACTTTTATCTTGTGCAGTAACCTTTTATATGGCACCTTGTCAAATGCCTTCTGGAAGTCCAAATGCACCACATCCACTGGTTCCCCTTTATCCACCCTATTCGTTACATCCTCAAAGAATTCCAGTCAATTTGTCAAATATGACTTCCCCTTCATAAATCCATGCTGACTTTGTCTGACCAAATTTTGCTTTTCCAAATGTCCTGGTACTGCTTTTTTCATAATGGACTCGAACATTTTCCCAACCATAGATGTTAGGCTAACTGGTCTATAGTTTCCTGCTTTTGTCTGCCTCCTTTTTTAAATAGGGGCGTTACATTTGCAGTTTTCCAATCTGCTGGAACCTCCCCAGAATCCAGGGAATTTGGGTAAATTACAAGCAATGCATCCACTATCCCTGCCACTACTTCTCTTAAGACCCTAGGATGTAAGGCATCAGGTCCAGCGGATTTATCTGCCTTTAGTCCCATTATCTTACTGAGTACCACTTCCTTAGGTGATTGTGATTATGTTAAGTTCCTCCCCCCCTATAACTCCTTGACTATCCACTGTTGGGACATTGTTTGTGTCCTCTACCGTAAAGACTGATACAAAATATTTGTTCAGAGTTTCTGCCATATCCATGTTCCCATTACTAGTTCCCCGATCTAATTCTCTAAGGGACCAACAGTTACTTTAGCCAATCTTCCTTTTTATATACCTATAGAATCTCTTGCTATCTGTTTTTATATTTTGTGCTAGTTTACTTTCATAGTCCATCTTCCCTTTCTTAATTATTTTTTTAGTCGTTCTTTGATGGCTTTTAAAAGCTTCCCAGTCTTCTGTCCTCCCACTAGTTTTGGCCACTTTATGCCCTTGTTTTTAATTGGATACCGTCCTTTATTTCTTTAGTTCACCACGGATGGCTATCTTTTCTCTTAAAACCTTTCCTCCTCACTGGAATATATTTTTCTTGAGAGTTGTGAAATATCTCCTTAAATGTACACCACTGTTCATCATCCGTCCTACACTTTAATCTATTTTGCCAGTCCACTTTAGCCAACTCTGCCCTCATACTTTTGTAGTCTCCTTTATTTAAGCTAAGTACACTGGTCTGAGATCCAACTTTCTCACCCTCTATCTGAATTTGAAATTCAACCATGCTATGGTCTCTCATTTCGAGAAGATCCTTTACTAGGAGATTGTTTATTAATCCTGTCTCATTACACAGGACCAGATCTAAGATAGCCTGCCCCCTGGCTGATTTCGTTATGCACTCTATGAACTCCTCCTCAAGGCTACCCTGACCAATTTGATTTGTCCAATCAATATGGAGGTTAAAATCACCCATGATTATTGCTGTTCCCTTTTTACAAACCCCCACTATTTCTCGGTTTATGCTCCGACCAACAGAGTTGCTACTGTTAGGGGTCTATAGACTACGTCCACCAGTGACTTTTTCCTCTTATTGTTCTTTATCTCCACCCAAACTGGTTTAGCGCTCTTATCATTTGAGCCAATATCGTTTCTTACTATTGCAGTGATTCCATCCTTTATCAATAGAGCTACCCCACCTCCTTTTCTTTTCTGTCTGTCCTTCCAGATTGTCAAGTACCCCTGAATATTTAAGTCCCAGTCCTGGTCACCTTGCAACCACATCTCTGTAATGGCTATCAGATCATACCCATTTGTCTCAATTTGCGCCATCAACTCATCTATTTTATTACAAATGCTACGTGCATTTAGACAAAGTGCCTTTAAGTTTGTTTTTTTCACCTTTTTTCCTGCTTGCTGCCTCTCTTCTTCAAACTCACTTTCTTTATTTTGCTTTCTAATTCCAGCTTTACTCCCCTCCCAACTGAATCTAGTTTCAGGTTCCCATCCCCCTGCCAAGCTAGTTTAAACCCTCCCCAACAGCACTAGCAACCCCCTGCGAGGATATTGGTTCCGGCTCTGTTGAGGTGCAACCCGTCCGACTTGTACAGGTCCCACCTCCCCCAGAAGCCGTCCCAATGCCTCAGGAACATAAAGCCCTCCCGCCTGCACCATCTCTCCAGCCACGTATTCATCTGCTGTATCCTCCTATTTCTGTACTCACTCGCTCGTGGCACTGGGAGTATCTGCCATACCAACAAAAGTAGCAATAACTCAATCAGTGGATGGTTTACTGAAATGCTCTTTCAGTTCAGAAAATGTTTTTCAATAAATATTTGGTGACACAAAGAGTTAAATACATTTAGAATTTAGCTAAGCTGCTGATTTCTGTTTCCACCAACTGCAGCTGCCTCCTGTAAATGGCTAAATTGATTACTCTTCACCTGAGCCTAGACAGAGTGCCAGTGATCATGGGGCAGGGCGTCACAATCAAGCTGAATCCTGGCCTTACCTGACATTCACTCATGCATCCTTCCAGATGGATAGCTATCAGAAGTTGGAAACGAATATATCCTCACTATACAGTACAAATGCTCACGAGGCCCATACTAGAGAGAAGGTCACTCTGTGACCAGTAACCTTTATTAGCCAGCACTGAAGTGGAGAAGATGGGTGGAGCTTCCCCTTTTATACCTGAAAGTCCAAGTTAGGAGTGTCTCCCACAAGTTCACCACCTAGTGGTCAGTGTTCTCACGGTGTACAACTTAGGTCAGTTTATACATGGATTACAATGACAAAGTCTTATTGGGATCACAGGTTAAGTCTCTCTGGTGGAGCGCCTGAGTTGGGGCTCTGGTTGTTGGGCGCTGGCCTGAGTGTCTGCTGTTTGCGGTGCCTCAGGTCTGTCCGGACTGCCCACAGTGACTGGGCTCTCCTCCACTTGGTTCCGGTGTTCGGTCACCTGTGGTGAAATGAACTCTACATCATGCTCTTCCTCTGCTTCTTCTATGGGGTTGCTGAACCTCATTTTTGTTTGATCCACGTGTTTGCGGCAGATTTGTCCATTGGTAAGTTTAACTACCAGAATCCTTTCCCCTCTTTGGCAATCACAGTGCCTGTGAGTCATTTGGGCCCTGCAGCGTAGTTGAGGACAAAGACAGGGTCATTGACATCAATACATCGTGCCCTCGCATTCCAGTCATGGTAGTCACATTGTGACCGGCGCCTGCTCTCAACAATTTCTTTCATGGTAGGGTGTATAAGGGATAACCTGGTTTTGAGCATCCTTTTCATTAGCAGCTCTGCGGGTGGAACCCCTGTGAGTGAGTGTGGTCGGGATCTATTGGCCAACAGGAGGCATGATAAGCGGCTTTGTGGGGAACACCCTTGGATTCTGAGCATCCCCTGTTTGACTATCTGCACTGCTCGTTCCGCCTGGCCATTTGAGGCCGGCTTGAACGTTGCCGTTCTGACATGGTTGATACCAAGTCCTGCCATGAAGTCCTGGAATTCAATGCTTGTAAAGCACGGGCCATTGTCACTGACCAAGACGTCCGGTAGACCTTGGGCGGCAAACATTGCCCATGGCAGAGAATGTGCTTGAATTGAGAATGTCACACTCAATCCATTTGGAGTAGGCATTTACTACAACCAAAAACATTTTTCCTATGAAAGGACCTGCGTAGTCCACATGGATGCGTGACCATGGCTTGGCGGTCCAGGACCAGGGGCTAAGGGGGGCTTCCCTGGGCGCATTTCCCAGCTGGGCGCACGTGTTGCACCTGCGAACACAAAGTTCCAGGTCTGCATCTATCCCTGGCCACCAAACGTGTGACCTGGCAATTACCTTCATCATGACAATGCCCGGGTGTTCATTGTGGAGTCCTTGGATGAACGCCTCTCTGCCCATCTGGGGCATGACTACTCGGTTTCCCCATAGTGGGCAATCAGCCTGAATCAAGAGTTCATCCTTGCGCCTGTGAAATGGTTTAAATTCCTCAGGGCGTGCCCCATACGTGGCTGCCCAGTCCCTATTCAGGACACATTTCTTGACTAAAGACAGTAGCGGGTCTCTATTTGTCCAGACTTTGATCTGACAGCCTGTCACGGGTGAGCCTTCACTTTCAAAAGCTTCAACAGCCATGACCATCTCAGCAGCATGCTCGGTTGCCCCCTCAGTGGTGGTTAGTTGAAGCCTCCTGAGTGCATCGGCGCAGTTTTCAGTGCCCAGTCTATGCCGAATTATATAGTCATAGGTGGCTAACATGAGTGCCCACCTCTGGATGCGGGCTGACGCATTTGCATTTATGGCCTTGTTGTCGGCCAAAAGGGACGTTAGGGGTTTGTGATCTGTCTCTGGCTCAAATTTCCTGCCAAACAGGTACTGGTGCATTTTTTTTACTGCATATACACATGCAAGCGCTTCCTTTTCTAACATCCTGTCGCCGCTTCCGGCCTGGGACAGACTTCTGGAGGCATAAGTTACCGGCTGTAACTGACCCTTGGCATTAACATGCTGCAACACACACCCAACCCCATAGGACGACGCATTGCATGTTAAAACAAGTTTCTTACATGGGTCATATAGCGTTAACAGATTGTTGGAGCATAACAAATTGCGTGCTCTGTCAAAAGCCCTTTCCTGGCTGTCCCCCCAGACCCATTCGCGACCTTTGCGTAGGAGCACATGTAGCGGCTCTAACAGCGTGCTCAATTTGGGAAGAAAGTTACCAAAATAGTTCAGGAGCCCCAGGAACGAACACAGCTCCGTTGTGTTACAGGGTCTGGGTGCTCTCTGGATCGCTTCCATTTTGGACGCAGTATGTCTGATCCCATTCCATCCCCAGGAATTCTACCTCTGGAGCTAGGAAGACGCACTTCGCCTTTTTCAGTCGCAGACCTACCCGGTCCAGTCTGCATAGCACCTCCTCCAGGTTGTGGAGGTATTCTTCAGTATCGCAACCCGTTATGAGGATGTCGTCTTGAAAAACCCCCGTCCTTGGAATAGACTTGAAGAGACTTTCCATGTTTCGTTGGAAGATCGCGGCGGCCGAGCGAATCCCGAACGGACATCTGTTGTACTCAAACAACCCCTTGTGTGTCGTGATGGTGGTCAGCTTCTTCGACTCACTCGCCAGCTCCTGCGTCATGTAAGCTGAGGTCAGGTCCAATTTTGAAAAAGGTTTGCCAGCGGATAGCGTCGCAAAGAGGTCCTCTACTCTCGGTAGTGGGTACTGGTCTTGGAGTGACACCCAATTGATGGTGGCCTTGTAATCATCACCATATATCCTGACCGACCGATCCGCCTTGAGCACCGGCACAATCGGGCTCGCCCAGTCACTGAATTCAACTGGCGAGATGATGCCTTCCCTCACAGCAGGCGGTCCAATTCGCCTTCTATCTTTTCCCCGCATCACGTACGGCACCGCTCTGGCCTTGTGGTGTATTGGCCTGGCGTCCGGGTTTATGTGAACCACTGCCTTGGTCCCCATGAAAGTGCCAATGCCGGGTTGAAATAGTGAGTCAAATTTGTCCAGGACTTGTGAGCATGATATTCGCTCCACAGAAGAAATTGTATTGACATCGCCCCATTTCCAGTTCATGACAGCAAGCCAACCCCTCCCCAGCAGTGCGTCCCCCGGGACAATCCAGAGTGGTAACCTGTTCTCCGAATCTTTGTGGGTCACGACTACCGTGGCGCTGCCTAGCACCGGAATGATCTCCTTTGTATATGTCCTTAGCTGTGCGTCAATCGGCAATAATTTTGGCCTCCTGGCCTTGGACACCCACAACCTTTCGAACTGTTTGATACTCATCAGGGACTGGCTGGCCCCCGTGTCTAGCTCCATTGATACGGGGATGCCATTGAGGAGCACTTTCATCATTATCGGTGGCGTCCTGGTGTATGAACTGTATATGTGCTCCACATGAACTCGCTGAACTTCAGCTTCCAGCGATTTCCCCCAGTGTCCATTTGGCCTCATAGGGCTTACATCGGGCCCGTCCTCCTCGTACATCAACTTGGCTGCAGGCTTCCTGCACATACGCGCCAAGTGACCGCTGACGTTGCAGTTTCTGCAGGTATATTGCTGATACCTGCAAGCTCTGGCTTTGTGTTTGACTCCATACCTTCAACATGAGCCGTTGTTGGAAACAAAAGGTCCATTACCAGTCGATTGTCTCTGACTGTCTCTGTAACTGTCCTTAAACATTGATGGCCCCATTACTGGCCGCATTGTCCCTTGCGATGGCATGAATCGCCGTTCAGCTGGCCATTATCTATGCTGAATTCCCCTTTTGGGTTCGACTGCATGCTCGGGCATGTCCGATTGCCCCTGTCTGCCTGGAGAACTGTGTGCCGCATTAACAATGTTGACTCCCTGTCCATTTGCTGCATTTAAACCAAGATTTTTGTCAAACATCATTCTGGTCTCTTCCTCCCCTGAGATAAATGCCTGGGCCATCAAAGCCGCCGTTTCCAGGGTCAAGTCTTTGGTCTCAATCAATTTCCTGAAAACTCCAGCATGCCCGATGCCCTCAATAAAAAAGTCTTGCAGCATCTCCGCTCTGCATGCATCTGGGAACTTACATAGGCTCGCCAGTCGCCAGAGGTCTGCCACGAAGTCTGGAATGCTTTGCCCTTCTCGCCGCCGGTGCGTGTAAAACCGGTGTCTTGCCATGTGCATGCTGCTCGCCGGTTTAAAGTGTTCCCCGATCAACTTACTGAGCTCTTCAAAAGTCTTGTCCGTCGGCTTCTCTGGCGCTAGAAGGTCCTTCATCAGGGAGTACGTCCTGGATCCACAAACCGTCAGGAGATGATCCTTGCGTTTGTCGGCCGAATCCTGTCCCAGCCATTCCTTAGTGACGAAACTTTGCTGTAGTCTCTCAATAAAATCATCCCAATCATCACCAACACAGTACCTCTCGTCTGTGCTGCTAGTGGCCATGTTCGCGTGGTTTAAATCCCAGTTTCTCGTCGCCAATAATATTTCCTTACTATACAGTACAAATGCACACGAGGCCCATATTAGAGAGAAGGTCACTCTGTGACCTGTAACCTTATTAGCCAGCACTGAAGTGGAGAAGATGGGTGGAGCTTCCCCTTTTATACCTGAAAGTCCAGGTTAGGAGTGTCTCCCACAAGTTCACCACCTAGTGGTCAGTGTTCTCACGGTGTACAACTTAGGTCAGTTTATACATGGATTACAATGACAGTTGAATACATGACAGAAACCATGGCCAATGTTTCCCCTTCCCAACCCAGGGTGCCTTGAGGCCAAAATAGTGCCCCTGTCATGTTCCTGCTGAGATTAGCTAACTCACCAGGGTTCAGACCAGAGACCTGCCTGATCAGTATCACTCAGCTACAGATTGAACTATTGGGGGAGTTAAGCAGAATTTAAAGAGGCATTTAAAGGGTGGAATGCCCTATTGTTCCTCAATACGATGAAGATAGATAACTGTACATTGGCTGTTGCTTGTTTCTATAATTTTATGGTTTAAAACTAGTGACTTGAGGCTATATCAAAGACTGTAGGATCATAAAGGGATTACTTGATTGAAAGAAGTGCCAAAGCTTAGTATTACCACTAAATATTGGGGCAGATTTTCCACTTTTTCATCTTGGTCCTAAATACTCACATGGGTGAAGTGCATGGAGAAAAGATCGGGCAGTCTCCATTTCCGCTTCCACCCTCATATTCCTCTACATCCTCCGCACAGCTGAAATGCAAAAGACAAAAATCTTCCCCATTATGTTTATTCTGCAAGAACATGGAGGGAATATAAATGTGGCGATCTCTGCTCCAGAGTCTCAGGTGCTGCTGCCGACCAACGTGTGGGCAACAATACAAGGGAGACCATTTCGCATTTTCACCCAGTGAGCAGAGAAATGATCAATCACGCACACACAGAACAATGTATCAAAGATACGAGAAAACTCCTTCAGCATTTGGAAGGTTAATGATATTCTGTCAATAGCCTAAAAAATGCTAACCGTGTAATATTTAGCAAGAATGCAGGATTTCTCTTGTAGTCCTAAGGGCTGGTTAGCAATTCCATTAAAATATTCTCTGGTCATACATTTTGTTGAGTTGCTAAACATGTTTTCAAATACTAGTCACCACATGCCTCAGATAATTACATGACACACTATAATTTTCAGCAGTAAACAATTTGTTTTCATAAATCAATTTTGAATAATTTTGCCTCCAAGTCTTTGGCAGCATTCACTAAACCATTTTCAAAATTGTAATAGGAACCAATTTTTTTTAATTGAATTCTCAAAAATGTATTTCTGCACCTCTATTTCATGAAGCTATTGTACAATTTGATTGCAGAAAACGTGCATCGATACATCCAGGTTTCTATCAACTGCAACAAACTCATGATGGCCACAATCATATACCACTCACACCGCACCCCACACAATCTCCACACATTTCACCCTTTCATACCAGATGATATTGGAGGGGCTATGACAAGAAAGGCTGCCTCTTACATATACTCTAGTATGGCTCCAGATTCAGCCACTCCAGATACCAGCTCAGGAGATCACAAGGACTATAATCAGTCTTGCAAATCCAGCTCAGTGCAAGCTGGGTTTTCCCACTGGAAAATGAGATGTCTCCTCCCTTCCCCTTCCCGCTCCCTGTCCTACTCCCCCTCCCCTCCCCTGTCCTACTCCCCCTCCCCCTCCCCTCCCCTTCCCTCTCCCTGTCCTACTCCCCCTCCCCCTCCCCTCCCCTTTCCTTTCCCTGCCCTACTCCCCCTCCCTGCCCTACTCCCCCTCCCCTTCCCTGTCCTACTCCCCCTCCCCCTCGCCTCACCCTTCCCCTCCCTGTCCCTTTCCCCTCCCCTCTACTCCTGCCTCCCACTCCCTCTCCCCTTCTCCTCCTCTTCTGCCTCCTACTCCCTGTCATAATCCCCCTCCCCTTCTCTTCCCACTCCCCCGTCTCCTTCCCCTTCCCTTCCCCTTTCCTGTCCTGTCCTACTCCCCCGTCCCCTCTAAACACTACCAAAGTGTAAGACTTGCCACCAGAGGGGCACACCTGTGGGAGACCCAAGGGTCACCTGCACACCCTGGGCCCACAGGTATAAAAGGCAGACTACCATGCTGCCTCCTCACTCTGGAGTTACAATCAAGAGACCAAGGTCACAACAGTTTGAGCTTAAGATGTACAGTCTTGTGGAGTTATTCTAAACGTAACAATTGGCAACGAGTAACAGATCACGAACTATCACACAGTTATGGCTGCCATTGGTATTCTTGAGAGATTTGTTGAGGTTGATGATTGGGAAGCCTTCGTTGAGCGTCTTGACCAGTACTTCGTGGCCAACGAGCTGGAAAAGGAAGAAACCGCGATCAAACATAGGGTGATTCTCCTCACTGTTTGAGGGTCAATGATATATGGCCTCATCAAATATTTGCTAGTAACGAGGAAATCAATGGGGAAGACGTATGAAAAGCTGTGCACGCTGGTTCGGGAACACCTCAAGCCGAAGGAGAGCATCTTGATGGCCAGTTATCGCCTTTATATGCACCATCGTTCCAAGGGCCAGGACGTGGCGAGCTATGTCGCCAACCTAAAACGCCTTGCGGGATCGTACATATTTGCTGGATTCTTGGGGGAAGTGTTAAGGGACATTTTCGTGCTTGGAATCGGCCACAAGGTCATTCTTTGCAAACTGCTGTCTGCCGAATCCCTAGATCTCAGCAAGGCCATCACGATATCCCAGGCTTTTATGTCCACGAATGATGACACCAAACAGAGATCATTGCAGCACCGGAACTCACCGGCAAGTACTGTCATTAAAATAACGCCTTCAGCAGGCAGAACTGTACATGGCAGGGCCTACATGCCCGCAGAGGCCAGACCTAGGCTGACTCAGAGCCCGCCGTGGGGCATGAATGCGAATCCATTCACACCATGTTGGCGCTGCGGGGGTAGTCATCGATGTTGTGCATCTGTAAAGTATGCACGCCCATGTTCTGCCACCACGGAGCTCTTCCCCTGAAGTCCCAAGGGATCTCAGCATCCCTTGGGAGCACTGTATATAAGCCAGCCCCTAAGGCATGTTCCTTACTCTGGAGTGTCTTATTAAAGACTGAGGTCACTGTTACTTTAACCTCCCTGTGTGCAGTCTCATCTGTGTTAGGAACACAATAACTGGCGACGAGTATTCAAATCCAACGCAAAGATGCAGCAAACTGTGGGCATCCTGGAGAAGTTCTCGGAGGGTGAGGACTGGGAAGCCTATGTCAAACGGCTAGACCAGTACTTTGTAGCCAACGAACTGGACGGAGAAGGAAGCGCTGCAAAAAGGAGAGCGGTCCTTCTCACAGTCTGCGGGACACCAGCCTACAGCCTCATGAAGAATCTTCTGGCTCCGTTGAAACCCATAGATAAGTCATATGAGGAGCTGTGTACACTGGTTTGGAAGCATCTTAACCCGAGGGAGAGCGTGCTGATGGCGAGGTATTGGTTCAACTCGTGCCAGCGATCTGAAGGTCAGAAAGTGGTGAGCTATGTGGCCAAGCTAAGGCGACTTGCAGGACAATGTGAGTTTGATGGCTACCTGGAGCAAATGCTCAGAGACTTTTTTGTACTGGGCATTGGCCACGAGACCATCCTATGAAAACTTTTGACTGTAGAGACACCGACCCTCAGGAAGGCCATTGCGATAACACAGGCATTTATGTCCACCAGTGATAACACCAAACAAATCTCTCAGCACACAAGTGCTAGCAATGTTCATAAATTAACTGGAACTGTGTGTGCGAGCAGAAATGTACAGGGCAGAAACCACGAGTCTGCAACTGCCAGCAGGCCTCAGGTGACCCAGATGACTCAGAGTCTGCAACAAAGGATGAATGCAAGGCAATTCACACCTTGTTGGCGTTGTGGAAGCTTCCATTCAGCCTATTCATGCCGCTTCAAAGGGTATGTTTGCAAGAGCTATGGAACAATGGGGCACCCCCAACGAGCTGCAAGCTCTGCAAAACCTGCTAACCACCAGGTGGCAGAGGAAAATCGGTCCATGGTGGATCAAAGCAATTTCGAACCTCAGAGAGAGGAGGCAGATGCTGAAGTACACAGGGTGCACACATTTTCGACGAAATGTCCACCTATAATGCTAAACGTAAAATTGAATGGCTTACCCATAGCCATGGAACTGGACACTGGCACTAGCCAATCCATCATGAGTAAAAAGTTGTTTGAGAGACTGTGGTGCAACAATGCACTCAGACCAGCCTTGAGCCCCATACACACAAAACTGAGAATGTACATCAAAGAGCTTATCACTGTCCTGGGCAGCGCCATGGTCAAGGTCACCTATGAGGGCACGGTGCACGAACTGCGACTCTGGATTGTCCCGAGAGATGGCCCCACACTGCTTAAAAAGGAGCTGGCTGGGCAAAATCCATTGTAACTGGGATGACATCCGAGCGCTATCACATGTCGATGAGGCCTCATGTACCCAGGTTCTCAACAAATTTCCTTCCCTTTTTGAGCCAGGCATTCGAAACTTTTCCGGGGTGAAGGTGCGAATCCACTTGGTCCCAGAGGCACGAACCATTCACCACAAGGCACGAGCGGCACCTCATATTATGAGGGAGAGTGGAAATCGAGCTGGACAGGCTGCAACACGAGGGCATCATCTCCCCAGTGGAATTCAGCGAGTGGGCAAGCCCGATTGTTCCAGTACTCAAAAGTGATGGCATGGTCAGGATTTGCGGCGATTATAAAGTAACTATTAATCGTTTCTCGCTACAGGACCAATACCCGCTACTTAAGGCAGATGACCTATTTGCGCCGCTGGCAGGAGGCAAGACGTTCACCAAGCTTGACCTGACTTCGGCCTACATGATGCAGGAGCTGGAGGAGTCTTCGAACGCACAAGGGACTGTTCATCTACAACAGCTGCCCGTTTGGAATTCGGTAGGCTGCAGCGATCTTCCAGAGAAACATGGAGAGTCTACTCAAGTCGGTACCACGCACGTTCGTTTTTCAGGACGACATATTGGTCACGGGTCGGGACACAGTCGAGCACCTACAGAACCTGGAGGAGGTCCTCTAGCGACTGGATCGCGTAGGGCTGCGACTGAAGAGGTCGAAATGCGTCTTCATGGCTACAGAAGTGGATCTTTTGAGGAGAAAGATCGCGGCGGACGGCATTCAGCTCACAGACACCAAGACAGAGGCTATCAGGAACGCACCCAGGCCACAGAATGTCACGGAGCTGCGGTCATTCCTGGGACTCCTCAACTATTTTGGTAACTTCCTACCGGGGTTAAGCACCCTCTTAGAGCCCCTACATGTATTATTGCGTAAAGGTGAGAACTGGGTATGGGGGGAAAAAAAGTAATTTCTTTTGAGAAAGCCAGAAACATTTTATGCTCCAACAAGCTGCTTGTATTGTATAACCCGTGTAAAAGACTTGTGCTAGCATGTGACGCGTTGTCGTACGGAGTCGGGTGTGTATTACAACAAACTAATGTTGCGGGGAAGTTGCAACCTGTCGCCCATGCTTCCAGGAGCTTGTCTAAGGCCGAGAGGGCCTACAGCATGATTGAGAAAGAGGCATTAGCGTGTGTGTTCAGGGTAAAGAAAATGCATCAGTACTTGTTTGGATTCAGATTTGAGCTGGAAACCGATCACAAGCCCCTCATATCCCTGTTCGCTGAAAACAAGGGGATAAATACTAATGCCTCAGCCTGCATACAAAGGTGGGCACTCGCGCTAACAGCGTATAACTACCATCCGCCACAGGCCAGGCACCGAGAACTGTATGGATGCTCTCAGTCGGCTACCATTGCCCACCATGGGGGTGGAAATGGCGCAGCCTGCAAACTTGTTGATGGTGGACCAGCCAACATCCTCTGCTGTCCCTAGTGAAAAACTGTGTACTGCATGGGAGCTGGGCCAGCATCCCCGTGGAAATGCAAGAGCTAATCAAGCCGCTCCAGCAGTGAAAGGACGAGCTGTCCATTCAGGCAGACTGCCTGTTGTAGGGTAACCGCGTAGTGCTACCAAAGAAGGACAGGGAAACGTTCATCTCGGATCTCCACAGCACACACCCGGCTATAGTAATGATGAAAACGATAGCCAGATCCCACGTGTGATGGCCCGGTATCGACTCTGACTTAGAGTCCTTTGTACGGCAATGCAGCGTGTGTGCTCAGTTGAGCTACGCGCCCAGAGAGGCACCACTAAGTTTGTGGTCCTGGCCCTCCAGACCATGGTCGAGGATCCAGTTCGACTATGCGGGCCCGTTTCTCGGTAAAATGTTCTTGGAGGTGGTGGATGCTTTTTCAAAATGGATTGAATGTGAAATAATGTCAGGAAGCACCGCCACCGCCACCATTGAAAGCCTGAGGGCCATGTTTGCCACCCACGGCCTGCCTGACATACTGGTCAGTGACAACAGGCCATGTTTCACCAGTGCCAAATTTAACGAATTCATGACCCGCAATGGGATCAAACATGTCACCTCGGCCCCATTTAAACCAGCCTCCAATGGGCAAGCAGAGCGGGCAGTACAAACAATCAAGCAGAGCCTCAAACGAGTCACAGAAGGTTCACTCCAAACCCGCCTGTCCCGAGTACTGCTCAGCTACTGCACGAGATCTCACTCGCTCACAGGGGTGCCCCCAGCTGAGCTACTCATGAAAAGGACACTTAAAACCAGACTCTCACTGGTTCACCCCAACCTGCATGATCAGGTAGAGAGCAGACGGCAGCAACAAAATGTAAACGATGGTCGCGCCACTGTGTCACGGGAAATTGATCAGAATTATCCTATGTATGTGCTAAACTATGGACATTGTCCCAAGTGGATCACGGGCACGGTGATAGCTAAAGAAGGGAGTAGGGTGTTTGTAGTCAAACTAGACAACGGACAAATTTGCAGAAAACACCTGGACCAAATGAGGCTGCGGTTCACAGACTGCCCTGAACAACCCACAGCAGACACCATCTTTTTCGAGCTCACAACACACACCCAAAAGATCAATGACACCAAGCCAGACCAGGAAATCGAATCCATCACGCCCAACAGCCCAGCAAGGCCAGGCTCACCTAGAAGCCCTGCAGGGCCAACAACACGCCAGCCCAGCGAGGGCACAGCCAACACACCAGAACAGACAATTGTACCGAGGCGCTCCACCAGGGAAAGAAAGGCTCCCGACCGCCTCACCTTGTAAATAGTTTTCACTTTGACTTTGGTGGGGGAGTGATGTTGTGTATCTATAAAGCATGCACTCCCATGTTCCGCCACCAGGGGGCTCTTCCCCTGAAGTCCCAAGGGATCCCAGCATCCCTTGGGAACAATGTATATAAGCCGGCCTCTAAGGCCTGTTCCTCACTCTGGAGTGTCTTATTAAAGACTGAGGTCACTGATTCTTTAACCTCCCTGTGTGCAGCCTCATCTGTGTTAGGAACACAATAAACGAGCCCATCAATGTCGATTCAATCAATACGTGTGCAAGGGCTGCGGAATAATGGGGCACCTCCAGCGAATGTGCAGACGTGCCGCAACTCACCACGTGGCAGAGTCGGCAGAAGATGGCCGATCCGGCGCGGATCACACTGAACGAGTAAGAGTGGCAACTCAACCCGAGGCTGAAGAGGAAGTGTATGGGGTACACACCTTCACCACAAAAAGCCCTCTGATAATGTTAAAAGTCAAATTAAACGGCATTCCAGTTTGGACACTGGGGCGAGTCAGTCAATTATGAGCCAGAAGGCTTTTGAGAAGCTGTGAGGAAACAAGGCACAAAGGCCAAAACTAAGCCCAATCCACACCAAGCTGCGCACTTACACCAAAGAGTTCATACCAGTCATTAGCAGTGCGGTAGTGAAGGTATCGTACGATGGAGCTGTGCATGATTTGTCACTATGGATTGTACCAGGCGATGGCCCAACGCTGTTTGGCAGAAGCTGGCTAGGAAAGATCCGATGGAACTGGGATGACATCAAAGCACTGTCTTCGGAGGATGATGCTAAACAAATTCCCGTCATTATTCGAGCCAGGCATCGGCAATTTCACAGGCGCCAAAGTGCAGATCCATCTACTCCCTGATGTATGACCCGTTCATCACAAGGCCTGAGCGGTTCCATACATGATGTGAGAGAAAGTCAAGATTGAGCTGCACAGACTTCAATGAGAGGGAATCATATCGTCAGTCGAGTTTAACGAGTGGGCCAGTCAAATTGTGCCAGTGTTGAAGAGCGACTGGACGGTCAGAATCTGCGGGGACTACAAGGTAACGATCAACCGAGCCTCGTTACAGGACCAGTACCCACTACTCAAAGCAGATGACCTGTTTGCAACACTAGCAGGGAGGAAGTCGTTCATCAAGCTGGATCTATCCTCTGCCTACATGACACAGGAGCTGGCTGAACCTTCAAAAAAATTGATGTGCATGAACACACACAGAGGATTGTTCATATACCACAGATGCCCCTTTGGGATTCGCTTGGCGGCAGCCATCTTCCAGAGGAACATGGAGAGTCTGCTGAAATCGGTTCTGTGCACCGTGGTGTTCCAAGACAACATCTTGATCACTGGCCACAACACCACCGAACACTGGCACAACCTGGAAGAGATTCTCAAGCGACTGGACAGAGTGGGACTCAGGCTGAAACGCTCCAAGTGTGTTTTCCTGGCACCAGAGGTCAAATTTCTGGCTAGAAAGATTGCGGCGGACGGCATCAGACCCACGGACTCCAAGACAGAGGCCATCAAGAATGAACCAAGACCACAGAATGTGATGAAGCTGCGTTCCTTCCTGGGACTCCTCAACTATTTTGGTAACTTTCTACCAGGATTGAGCACTTTGCTGGAACCATTGCGTTTATTGCTACGCAAGGGTGACGACTGGGTTTGGGGTAAATCTCAAGAGACAGCCTTTAATAAGGCCAGAAACCTGCTATGTTCTAACATGTTACTTGTATTGTATGACCCGTCTAAACGTTTAGTACCTTCTTGTGATGCATCTTCGTACGGGGTCAGTTGTGTTTTACAACAAGCCAATGGGTCAGGCAAACTGCAACCGGTTACATATGCATCCAGAAGCTTATCTAAGGCTGAAAGAGCCTACAGTATGGTTGAGAAAGAAGCATTAGCATGTGTATACAGGGTTAAGAAAATGCACCGATACCTATTTGGGCTCCGGTTCAAGCTTGAAACTGACCACAAGCCGCTCATTTCGTTGTTCTCAGAAAGCAAAGGTATTAACACCAATGCCTCATCCCACATCCAAAGATGGGCACTAACGTTATCTGCGTATGATTATGTAATCCGCCAAAGACCAGGCACTGAGAACTGTGCGGATGCCCTCAGTCGGCTTACATTACCCACCACCGGGTTGGAAATGGCGCAACCCGCAGACTTGCTCCTTGTAATGGATTCTTTTGAGAGCGAGGGGTCACCCGTCGCGGCTCGCCAGATCAGGACCTGGACTAGCCAGGATCCGGTGCTATCACTAGTAAAAAGCTGTGTCCTCAATGGGAGCTGGTCGGCGGTCCCAGGGGAAATGCAAGATGAAATGAAGCCATTCCACCGACGCAAGGACAAAATGTCCATCTATTCGGCTGCCTCCTATGGGGGAATCATGTAATTTTGCCAAAAAAAGGCAGGGAAACATTTATACGCGACCTTCACAATAGCCATCCAGGCATCGTCATGATGAAGGCTATCGCCAAGTCGCAGGTTTGGTGGCCCAGCATTGACTCAGAATTGGAGTCATGCGTACACCAATGTAACACTTGCTCACAGTTGAATAACGCACCAAGGGAGGCCCCTCTGAGTCTGTGGTCATAGCCCTCCAAACCGTGGTCAAAGGTCCATGTAGATTTCGCTGGCCCCTTTCTAGGAAAGATGTTCCTAGTAGCAGTGGATGCTTACTCTAAATGGATTGAATGTATAATAATGCCGTCATGTACGTCCACTGCCACCATTGAAAGCCTCCGGGCCATGTTCGCCACCCATGGTTTGCCCGACGTCCTTGTTAGTGACAATGGACCATGCTTCACCAGCTCGGAATTCAACAAGTTCATGACCCGCAATGTCATCAAGCATATCAGGTCTGCGCCGTTTAAGCCCGTATCCAGTGGTCAAGTGGAACGGGCAGTCCAAACCATCAAGCAGAGCTTGAAACGCGTGACGGACAGTTCCCTGCAGACCCGGTTATCTCGGATTCTGCTCAGCTACTGCACGTGACCCCACTCGCTTACTGGTATTCCCCCTGCAGAATTGCTCACGAAGAGAGCACTCAAAACCAAGCTTTCCTTAGTCCATCCAGATCTCAATGATCATGTAGAAACCCAGCGTCACTGGCATAACATGTACCACGATCGCGCAGCTGTATCGCGTGACATGAGGTCAATGACCGTGTGTTTGTTCTTAATTATGGTCATGGTCCCAAATGGGTGGCTGACACTGTGTTAGCCAAGGAGGGAAATAGAGTGTTTGTTGTGAAACCTTTCAATGGACAAACGTGCAGAAAACATTTGGATCAGATCAAACTGCGCTTTACTGACAACCAAGAACAGTTTGAAGAGGACATTACCATCATTGATCCACCCACACACACCCAACCAGCAAACAACCTCGCGGTCAACCACGAGGATGAACCCACCATGCCTGACAGTCCGATCAGACCAGCCACACCGCAGTGCAGCAATGATCCGACTAACTCACCCATGCCAGGACTTCAACTCAGGCGATCAACCCGGGAACGCAGAGCCCTGGATCGCCTTTGTAAATAACTTGTACATAAGACTTTGCGGCGGGCGGGGGGGGGGGGGGGCTGGGGAAATAATGTTATGTATGTAAACACTACCAAAGTGTAAGACTTGCCACCAGGAGGCGCACCTGTGGGAGATCCAAGGGTCACTTGCACACCCTGGGCAAGCAGGTATAAAAGGCAGACTACCATGCAGGCTTCTCACTCTGGAGTTACAATAAAGAGACCAAGGTCACAACAGTTTGAGCTTAAGATATACAGTCTTGTGGAGTTATTGTAAACGTAACACCCTCCTTGTTCTACTCCCCCTCCCCTTCCCTTCCCCTCCCCTCCTGCCTCCCACTCCCTCTCCCCTCCCCTGTCCTACTCTCCCTCCCCCGTCCCTTCCCCCTCCCTGACCTATTCCCCCTCCCCCTCTGCATCCTGTACTCCAGCAAGAAGTCAATACATTTGGGGTGGGAGGGGGAAACATGAAAGGAGAAAATTGGCAGGAAGCAAAAGGCGGGGATAAGAAACTTGCGTGTAAATTAAAAGTAAATATAAACGTCTCCATTGTGAGTACATACGCGACCAAATGTCCAGAGGCAAAATGGCATTTGGAAGCACCTTCTGAGGTACATGGTGAACTCTCTAGAGTTTCTGCCAAACATAAATTGTTAATTTAGAAGATATATAGCTGTGTATTATGTAGCGAGTCTCCTACAGGAGTCTGGACAGGAGATGATTTTAGGTGTATGAGGGTAGATTGGAATGATAGATCTATTCTGGTTGTAACATTCCTGCTATGTCACATAGATTTACAAGTTTCTTCACCCCTCCTTGTTCCTCCTGCCAATTTTTTCTTTTCACCATGTTAGCACCAATTTAGTGGAAATAAAAATGCTGACATAAGGCACTTTATACCATTCAACCATCAACTCTCGCCCGGCCTCTTCTCAATTCGCTATCTAGTTTAGATGTGCCAAAAGGCAGCAATTTATCATAAGTGAACTGAGGACACAACCATGCAGTGCATTCCAGATTATAACAATGCATTGCTTATTTTTTTGTTCCTGATGTCGCCTCTGGTTCTTTTGTCAATTACCTTAATTCTGTGTCCTCTGGTTACTGACCCCTTCTGCCACTGGAAAAAGTTTCTCCTTATTTACTCTATCAAACCCCTTCAAGATTTTGAACACCTCTATCAAATCTTCCCATAACCTTCTGAGCTCCAAGGAGAACAAGCCCAGTTTCTCTAGTCTCTCCATGTAACTGAAGGCTTTCATCCCTTTTCACCATTCTAGTAAATCTCCTCTGCACCTTCTCCAAGGCCTTGACATCTTTTCTAAAGTGCAGTGCCCAGAATTGGCCACAATTCTCCAGCTGGGGTCTAACCCAATGTTTTATAAAGGTTTAGCATAATTTCCTTGCTTTTGTGCTCTGTGCCTCTATTTATAAAGCCAAGAATCCTGTATGCCTTTTTAACAGCCTTCTCAACTTGTTCTGCCACCTTCAAAGATTTGTGTACATACACCACAGGTCTCTCTGTTCCTGCACCCCCTGACCAAAATGAATCATTTTACACGTCTCTGCATCAAATTTCATCAGCCATGTGTCTGCCCATTTCACCAGTCTGCCTATGTCCTCCTGAAGTCTGTTACTATCCTTCTCGCTGTCTACTACATTTTTGAATTTCATGTTATCTGCAAACTTTTAAATTATGCCCAATATACCCAAGTCTAAGTCGTTAATTTATATCTGTTTTGGTCCCTAAGCATGCTCACCCTTCCTATGACTACCTTTTTACTATTTATATGTTTATAAATTAGTTTTGGGTTCCCTTTTATGTTACCCAATAATCTATTAATCTATTCTCATACAATCTCTTTGCCCCTCTTATTTCCTTTTTCAGTTCTCTCCTGTACTTTTCGTATTCAGCTTGTTTCTCTACTGAATTACAAACTCAACATTTATCATGAGCCTCCTTTTTCTGTTTAATTTTAATCTCGGTAGCCATCCAGGGAGCTTTAGCTTTGGATGCCCTTTCTTTCCCCACTCATGTCTAGTCTGTACCCAACCTAAATCCCCTTTGAAGGCTTCCCATTGCTCATTTACTGTTTTACCTGCCAATCCTTTGATTCCAATCCACCTGGACCAAATCCCTTTTCAACTCACTGAATTAGCCCTCCTCCAGTTGAATCTTTTCACATTTGATTTTTCCTTGTCTTTTTCCATAACTATTCTAAACCTGATTATATTATGATCACTGTTTCCCAAATGCTCCCTCACTGAAACATGCTCCACTCGCCCCACTTCATTCCCCAGAACTAGATCCAGCACTGCTTCCTTCCTCACTGGGTTGGAAACACACTGATCAAGGAAGTTCACATTTCAGGAATGCCTCCCGCTCTTTTCCCGTTACACTATTACTATCCCAGTCTATGGGCCCAAATTTCCCCAAGAGTTGCTCCGTTTTTTTGGAGCAAGTAGCTTTTTTTGGAGTAACTTAAAAATCGCAAATTTCCCCATTTAACTTGCTCCAATGTAAGTCAGTTAGTTAGGTTTTTTTCTAGTTTAGTTTGTTCTCTCCAAAAGGGGGCGTGACAAACCACTTATACCTCTTCTGGCCACAGAAGCAAATTTGGCCAGCTGAAAGTTACTCCAAACTAACTTAGGCCAGTGTATGTGGCCACTTTTGTAGGCACAGAAAAACCTTCACAACATCAGCACAACATTACAACATCTTCAGCACAACAGCATCACAAATAAATGAAAGATAAATCAGCTACAGAAAATAGAGCAGTCCTACCTTGCTGACTGCAGAACGCACCAGCTAGCCCTCCCACCAGGGCTAGGGGCGGCAGGCACACATGACTGTAGGGGTGAGGAATTTTTATTTTTTATAGTTGACCCTAAATGTTGCATGGTCCTAATGAAGGATGATTCAGTTTTGATGCAAAATATCTTTTATTGTAAATTTTACAGTGCACTTCAACGATACCAACAACAACAAAAACAACAGCCACAACAGAAAAGAAAGTCTGCACCCATCCCTCACACACATCTCGGGGAAAGTGCACTTCCTTATAGGGTCGGTGATGATGGTGGTGGGGGGGGTTTGGGGCCCGGCTTGGGTCTGACCGGTGGCTGGTGAGTGGAGTGAAGTGGGAGTGATATTTGAGTCCCCAGCCTTTGTGCCCTTATTGCAGAAGCCAGCTCCCTCATGGCATCTGCCATCGTCTGCACACCCTCTGAAATGCCCGCCCTGACTTCCTGTCTTAGTGCAGAGATTTCACCCGAGAGTGTCGCGACCTCATCACGCACCCCACTGACGGCCACCACGAGTGATCTTGTGAGGGCATTGGTCTCCTCGCCCAATGAAACAACCTGATTAACATCTGCTGAGGGCTGCCTCTCAGGAGAGACTGGTCAGCTTCTCTTTCCCCTCACCGTGGGGCTGTCTAGTGGCACTCCTCCAGTGCGAGATGCTGGCTGAGACGGTGGGGGACTGGGTGTCCCAAGATGTGGTGGAGGAGGATTTCCTGGAGTGTATTCAGGATGGTTTTCTTGACCAATATGTCGAGGAACCAACTAGAGGGCTGGCCATCCTAGACTGGGCGATGTGTAATGAGAAGCGACTAAGTAGCAAACTTGTTCTGCGAGGCCCCTTGGGGAAGAGTGACCATAATATGGTAGATTTCTTTATTAAGATGGAGAGTGACAGAGTTAATTCAGAAACTAGGGTCCTGAACTTAAGGAAAGCTAACTTCGACGGTATGAAGTGTGAATTGGCTAGAATAGACTGGCAAATGATACTTAAAGGGTTGACGGCGGATAGGCAATAGCAAACATTTATAGATCACATGGATGAACTTCAACAATTGTACATCCCTGTCTGGAGTAAAAATAAAACAGGGTAGGTGGCTCAACCGTGGCTAACAAGGGAAATTAAGGATAGTGTTAGATCCAAGGAAGAGGCATATAAATTGGCCAGAAAAAGTAGCAAAGCGGAGGTCTGGGAGAAATTTAGAATTCAGCAGAGGAGGACAAAGGATTTAATTAGGAGGGGGAAAATAGAGTACAAGAGGAAGTTTGCCGGGAACATAAAAACTGACTGCAAAATCTTCTATAGATATGTGAAGAGAAAAGGATTAGTAAAGGCAAACATAGGTACCTTGCAGTCAGACTCAGGTGAATTTATAATGGGGAACAAAGAAATGGCAGACCAATTGGACAAATACTTTGGTTCTGTCTTCACGAAGGAAGACACAAATAACCTTCTGGATGTACCAGGGGATCGAGGGTCTAGTGAGAAGGAGGAGCTGAAGGATATCCTTATTATGCAGGAAATTGTGTTGGGGAAATTGATGGGATTGAAGGCAGATAAATCCCTGGGGCCTGATTGTCTTCATCCCAGAGTACTTAAGGAAGTGGACCTAGAAATAGTAGATGCATTGGTGATCATTTTCCAACAGTCTATCGACTCTGGATCAGTTCCTATGGATTGGAGGGTAGCTAATGTAACACCACTTTTTAAAAAAAGGAGGGAGAGATAAAACTGGTAAATATAGACCGACATCAGTAGTGGGGAAAATGTTGGAATTAATTATTAAGGATGAAATAGCAGCGCATTTGGAAAGCAGTGACAGAATTGGTCCAAGTCAGCATGGATTTATGAAAAGGAAATCATGCTTGACAAATCTTCTGGAATTTTTTCAGGTTGTGACGAGTAGAGTGGACAAGGGAGAACCAGTGGATGTGGTGCATTTGGACTTTCAAAAGGCCTCTGACAAGGTTCCACATAAGAGATTGGTGTGCAAAATCAAAGCACATGGTATTGGTCGTAATGTACTGGCGTGGATAGAGAATTGGTTGGCAGACAGGAAGCAGAGAGTCGGGATAAACGGGTCCTTTTCGGAATGGGAGGCAATGACTAGTGGAGTGCCGCAGGGCTCAGCGCTGGGACCCCAGCTCGTTACAATATACATTAATGATTTGGATGAAGGAATTGAGTGTAATATCTCCAAGTTTGCAGATGACACTAAACTGGGTGGCGGTGTGAGCTGTGAGGAGGAAGCTAAGATACTGCAGGGTGATTTGGACAGGTTAGGTGAGTGGGCAAGTGCATGGCAGATGCAATGTAATGTGGACAAATGTGAGGTTATCCACTTCGGTGGCAAAAACACGAAGGCAGAATATTATCTGAATGGCGGCAGATTAGGAAAAGGGGAGCTGCAACGAGACCTGGGTGTCATGGTTCATCAGTCATTGAAAGTTGGCATGCAGGTACAGCAGGTGGTGAAGGCGGCAAATGGCATGTTGGCCTTCATAGCTAGGGGATTTGAGTATAGGAGCAGGGAGGTCTTGCTGCAGTTGTACAGGGCCTTGGTGAGGCCCCACCTGGAATATTGTGTTCAGTTTTGGTCTCCTAATCTGAGGAAGGACGTTCTTGCTATTGAGTGAGTGCAGCGAAGGTTCACCAGACCTATTCCAGGGATGGCTGGACTGACATATGAGGAGAGACTGGATCAACTGGACCTTTATACACTGGAGTTTAGAAGGATGAGGGGATCTCATAGAAACGTATAAGATTCTGACGGGACTGGACAGGTTAGATGCGGGAAAAATGTTCCCGATGTTGGGGAAGTCCAGAACCACGGGACACAGTCTTACGATAAGGGGTAGGCCATTTAGGACTGAGATGAGGAGAAACTTCTTCACTCAGAGAGTTGTTAACCTGTGGAATTCCCTGCCGCAGAGAGTTGTTGATGCCAGTTCATTGGATATATTCAAGAGGGAGTTCGATATGGCCCTTACGGCAAAAGGGATCAATGGGTATGGAGAGAAAGCAGGAAAGGAATACTGAGGGAATGATCAGCCATGATCTTATTGAATGGAGGTGCAGGCTTGAAGGGCCAAGTGGCCTACTCCTGCACCTATTTTCCATGTTTCTATGTTTCCCGACCGCCACTCGGACCTGCGAGCTCAAAAGGTGTGAACCCATGGAAAGTTGCCGAGGAGCTAAAGGGGGGTTCTGGCAGAGTGATGCCCTGTGATATGTCCTGATCGATATCACGGTCAGTATTCTCCTGAGCACACATTTCCATGGAGTCCTCCTCCCCCACCCGCCTTGGTCTGGAGCACACGCATCTGGATCCTCAGGATCTTGAGAAGTGTCTTCTTCTTCTGAAAAAGACAACACAACAGTCAAATGGTTAGCAGCACAGGAGGAGGCAGGCTGGGTGGCATGAGTAGTCTCATGTGTAGCAGGCCAGTCAGCAGTTTGATTTGAAGGGCCACTATGCATTTTAATGACTCACCTTCATCCTCACGTGTGGGTCCAGCTTGTGCAAAGCTGATTCTTTTTCTGCTGGTGCAGGTCAGCAAGGCAGCAACCCTCTATTCCAGGGGTGTCAGTTGGTACAGATTTGGTGGACCTCTTCCTGTTCTAGTTCTCTCCCTCTTGTTGTGGGCCAATTTCTTCTGCAAAGATAAAAATATAAATTGACAGACATGGTGGGACACATACAGATTCTCACATTTTCCACTGCAATTCAATTTAAAGATGAAGGTATTACTTACACTCATTACTTGACCACTGTCCTGCCATTTCTTCTTGCACTGGCTTCCCGATCTTGCAGTGTTGACCCCAGCGGAGAATTCTTCTGCAACAAAGTTCCATCTTTTTCTCATTTCCTTGGGTGAGACCTTTGACGGACCACTCTTGCTGATATCCAGCTCCAACCATTTCTCCTCAATTACAGTCACTAATTTCTCCACTTCCTCATGGAGGAAATTCTTGGTTCGTCTTGTATGCTCTTGCACCATTCGTCTATTGGACTCAAGTGCAGGTAATGTTCAAAGATCACACTTACACCTATCCAGCACTCCTTTCCACTCCTTCAGCCACACAAAAATCAATATTCAGACCTCACCTTTATATATGCTCCATAACCAATTATTCTGAGGACGCGCTCCCTTTAATTGGCTGATTGCCAAGCTTCCTGTTACACTGCGCATGCGCGAAAATTGAAGGTTCCATTGCGCATGCGCGTACGCTCAAACGGCACGCTGGGCCCAAGCTTTGCCCCCCTGCCAGCGGGGCCGAAGCTCCGCACCCCCCCCCCCCTCCCCCCCCAGGCTCTGCTGTGCGACGCCGATGGATCCGGACGACGAGGGAGCGGCCAAATTCAAAGATAGATTTTTGGCGACTTTTTTACCCCCAGAAAGTCGGCGCACCACATCGAAATACGCCGCTCTAAGCGGCTGTGGAAATTTGGGGCCTATGTTCGGATAATTGAACTCCCCCATTATCACTGCTCTAAAGTTCTTGCATCTTTCTGCAATTTGCCTGCAAATTTGCTCCTCTATCTCCTTCCCACTATTTGGTGGCTGAAACACCCAGCAGCATAACAGCTTCTTTATCGTTCCTTAGTTCTAACCAAATAGATTCGGTCAATAGACCCTCAAATTCATCATCCCTTTCTAGTCTTATATTTAATCAACACTGTCAACCCCCACTTTTATCTTTCTTAATACATTGTAGCCATGAATATTAAGTACCCATTCCTCCCCTTGTTTGAGCCAGGTCTCCGTTATTGCCACTATATCATAATCTCATGTGGCATATAGGTAGCAGGCTTACACATGAAGATTAGCCTCTTGAGTGAGGTGCAGCACAACAGCTGGTACCCGAGAAACCTCAGCCCAGCAAAGGAGATTGCGTCTCGGGAGAGAGGAGAAAATTGGTGAGTTGTGGCAGGGGGGTAGTTAAAAAAGACCCCAGAACAGGCGTGGGCCCTGGGGCAGCACGGGCCAGCCCACACTGCGATATGTGTGTGCACTAGGTCTGTGCAGCAGAGCAGATCTCCAGTCGTCTTGGGTAATCCTTGCCACTGGACCAAGACCTAGCTCTGTCAAGCCCGTGTGGTGGCTGGTGTGCAACGGCCACCCCACGTTAAAAAAATCCAAGCACTGGCATCTTCCACCCTTCAAGATGTAGTGCGGGACCTGGAATATTAGGTCCTTCATTGAAACACCTGTGAACTCATTGAACTCATCCCTTTTTGGCGTGGAAGCAAGACTGCCTAAGAAGAAGCAGCAGCAGCAGGCTGATATGACCTGTGCTGCCTGTATATTCTACGGGTGGCAAGTGGGGGGTTGCAGTGCAACTTGGTGGGTTGCCTCCTCCTCGAAACGTCCCTGACTCTCCTGTCCTTCATCCTCCACTGCTCCTCCTCCTCTAATAACTTAAAAGGGTGCATTTCCACGCTGCAGAAATCACTTATAAAGCTTCCAGCTCCTTCAATTTCACAAACTGCCTACTTATGCCTTGATCAGGTGAGCCTGGCAGCTGCTGCACCTCATGTATCTCATGGCAACTTACCCAGAGTGCAATTGCAGTGCAAACCCAGGAAACTTGAAGCTGCCATGCTACTGGCTCTCACTTTAGGTATAAGAACATACGAAATGGGAGCAGGAGTAGGCCATTTGGCCCCTCGAGCCTGCTCCGTCATTTAATAAGATCATGGCTAATCTGATCATTGGCTCAGCTCCACTTCCCTGCCCGCTCCCCATAACCCTTTACTCCCTTATCGCTCAAAACTCTTATCTATCCCCACCTTAAATATATTCAATGACCCAGCCTCCACAGCTCTCTGGGGCAGAGAATATGTGTACATGAAGCCAGTGAGACCTTGGCAGGCGAATCACAGGAAGGCTCAAGAAGCACAAGGAAACAAATTTCCTGAGCTGTCCCGGCGTGGTATGTACGCCGAAAGTTCAGAGGAAATTTAACCCACATTACCTCCAGAAATCCTTGCACTGAGCACACAGCACTCCATTACTTTAATCAGTTATTAGAGGAAGGATCCGTGGTCCAATTTGGCTGGGCGTGACTTGAACCCATATCCGAAAGGGAAAGTAGAATGTTCAAACACAGTCGTCAGAAAACGATCTTTTATAATGATGATAAGACTATCGTTAGAAGTTAGAAGTGTGGCGTATTGCACAACAGGAAAGCTTTTTTTATGGAGTCAAAGGGTTAAGGTCATAAATAGCAAACTGTACCCAGAAGAGCTGTTAACTGACAGCCTGGAGCCAGGTGTGAAGATAGCTTTTTAACATAAAAGTGTGAAGGGAATTTTGTTTTAAAGTGTCATTACTGGGGTTTGCATCAAAGACAGACGCAATATCATTAAATATTGACCAAATATTGCGTGTGTTTCTCTTTATAAAGCTTTGCATGAAAAGCCATGATATTTGTGTTTTTATTGGTTTTTAAAGAAATTAATTATGTATTAGAGCAACCAGTGGTGAGTTTAATGAATATTAATGAAAAAGTGAGAAAGGACCAGGAAAGATCTAATAAAAGACTGAGAAAGAATTGACTGAATTGTGAGCTGTACTGGAACTGGGCACAAATAGCCCAAGGCAGTGTTCCTGTGACCAGGGAAAAGTCTTAAAGGGACCCTGCATAACAACTGTTTCAACGTAGAAAATGGCTCAGGCAGAGTACAACAGATTGATTGTGTCCGATCAACCAGCCAGCACAACAAACATTGGAACAGTACTTAGTTATCAATAGAAATTCAGTGAGTTTAAGGCCGCGAAATTCGGTACCACCCCCGTTTGGAGGTTGGGGGAGTGGCGGGGGGAGGTGTTAACAGCAGCGAGGTGGGAGTTCCTGCACCAGACACGGAAGTCCAGCCCTCATGACCTATATTCGGGTTACCGCCCCCAAGATAAAGTGCAGCAAAAAATATCGCGATGCACTTACTCCGGGGCGGGGAGCATGGCACAAAGCCACCCGAAGTTCGCAGTGCTTCAGTAAAGGGGAGGGCCAAGCTACCGACGCTGCGGGCGGGAAATGGGGCCATAGCTGGACCACCGAGGAGCGGGGTGCCGTGGCAGCAGCAGCCCCCGGCACACAAGCATGGTGCCGGGCTGCAGGATCGCGGCACGGACCTGCGATCAAACAACATGAAGGCCACGACCGGTAATTCGGCCATCTTTTTTCATGCCGCACCTCCCCTTTAATTTTTGGCCACGAGCGGCCGACAGCCGCATGAAGCTGCCGTGGGCAGTCTCAGGGGGTGCTACCAAATCTTTGCCCCGGGGCGAGAACGGGTCGCTCCTCACAGTGATGACATCGTCAATGCCGGCGGAGCGGGGCGTTACCGGTAGGATCGAGGCTCCTGCCAACGCTAAGCTCCCGTGGAATTTCGCAGGAGTCAGTCGCGGTGCCACGTCCAGGTGAAAAGTCCCGAATTTTTCCTCCCAAGAGTTTAGAATTGGCTATCCATTAGTAAAATTCTACTGCACATTTGCAGGAGGCAACTTATAAGTCATCCCCTTCTGCACACGGCACAACTACACTTTGTAAATCACGTCAAATATCTTGTGCGCTGATTTCGGTCATGTCATAATGTGGCTGCAACAGGTGGCAGGCCGCGTCCTTGTCCTGACCCATGCATCCTCTTCTTTGAAATGGCAATGTTGTACAGAATGTCGTAAACGGCTGCAATGTAGAGCAGTCCAAACAAGGGAATCATCCCTCTGTTGTGCTTGATAGTATGAGGCCTCATTAGATCTGCTGTCTGCTGCTGTGTAAGGCAGGGTGTCGGGGGGGGTGGGGGGGGGGTGCTTCTAGCTGGGATTATCAGCCATGAGGACATCACTCTCTCAGGGCTTCAAATAATGTAGTCATGGATGCTGAAGAATAAAGCAAAATGTCTGCTTCCTCATGTTTCTGTGGTCTGGTACCACCTGAACTGTTATGGCGAGGTATCGCTGTCAGTCCATATCTGCATCTGGGTCGATGGCCGCATTGCAAAACCTGGCGAACAGTAAATGTCCTCCAGTTGCTGTCTCTTTTCCACAGGGCAAGTGATAAAAATGTATCATCTGGCACACATGGCATCAATGACTTGTTTTTATACAAGTATGAAATGCGGTTTGGCAAGCTGTCACTGAATGAGCCTGCAGAAGATGTGCAATCACTGTGTTTGCAGTGAAGCACTCAACAAATACAGGTTTCCTTGGAAATGCCCAGGCAGGAGCGACATGGACTATAAAGACTGGTCTTTTGGGCATTGATGGGAAATACCATCTGAGGTATTGTCAGTCTGGGAGGGGAAAAAATTATGCAAGGTGGTAAATGCTCAAGCAGAAGAATGCTCACTTCTAAAAAAAAATGAGATCTCAATAGCAACCGAAATAACAGCTGCCTTAATTCAAGAAACAGTTCAAAGCAGGCCAGGCCTATTGAGCAACCAAGTGTCCATTTAATATGGGCATGGCATGCTCTGGAGGCGGGCCCTTGCCCAAAATGATGAAATCCTGTGCAGGACATCATTTACACAAATATTCCATGCAAAATAGCCACCTTACTTGCCTCAAAATTGTCCCTCAAAAAATTGGGTATTTGAGGTAGGGGCTCAATATTCCTGCCCTACCATCACATTTAACAAAATCCAGCCCATAATGAGCAAATAAAATTGTAGATTTAAACTGTTTAAAAGGTCTACATTTTCTGATCAGCCAGACAGCTATGACCAAGAGTGAATAGATGAACAAATCAAGTTTTGCTATTCTTTTTATTGCTCTTAAAGTTGCCCACTAGGATTGTGAGGAACAGCACAAAATAATTAATTAACTAAATAAAAAAGATCCTTTTTGGGGTTTTTCAGTCCTCTTTTGGAGATGTGTTCCCTATTTAGCTGATTTGGGTGCAGTACTACTTGCCATATTAAATCGAAATCTATGTGTGTTTCTTCCATTTCTAACTGCGTTTTAGTGGCAACATGTGTGAGCTGTGCAGTCACAGCAGTAGTTATCAACACAATAGGACTGTAATTTGTTTTGAAATAATTAATTAAGTCTACACAAGAAAAATCTACTTCTGACCTTTTGCTTGTTTTACCCATAAGGTTAAACAAACGTACTTTGCTTCCAAGTTCCTAAAAGGACACCCCATTATCTTAGCAGCTGTGATATACCACATCTTACATTCAGAAATAGCTCCAGATTTTTTAATATCCTCGCTACTTTGGCACATAAGCCAATACTTAATTTAGAGTTTATTTACTGAGTTGTATACCAAAGTGGAGAGTTCATACATAATAATGGAAATCAAGGCTGTGTATCATTACATAACAACATAAGAAATAAGAGCAGGAATAGGCCATGCAGCCCCTCGAGCCTGCTCCACCATTCAATAACATCAAGGCTGATCTTTGACCTCACTCCACTTTCCTGCCTGATCTCCATATCTCTTGATTCCCTTCGAGTCCAAAATTCTATCGCTCTCAGCCTTGAGTATACTTATATTTATTTATAGACAGGCACACACAGAGCATCTGAGTGTTTTTCTTAAGCTGTAACATCAAGATAGTTTATTGGCTATGGTTGTGTCGTGGTTATGTTACTGTACCAATAATCCAGAGAATTTGAGTTCAAATTTCACCATGGCAGCTTGAGAATTTGAATTCAGTTTTTAAAAATCTGGGTCTAAAAAGCTGGTATCAATAAAAGTGATCATGAAGCTGTGAGATTATTGTAAAAAAAACAACTGCTTCATTAATGTCCTTTAGGGAAGGAAACCTGTCATCCTTACCCATGCTGTCTTATATGTGATTCCAGTCGCACTCCAACATGGTTGACTCTTATCTACCCTCTTAAGAGGTCTAGCAAGTCACTCAGTTGTATCAAACTGCTGCCTTCAGAGCTTCAAGAAGGCAGCCCACCATCACCATGTCAAGTGCAACAAGGGCTGGGCCTTAAATGCCAGCCTTACCAGCGATGCCCACATCCCAAGAGTGAATAGAAATAGTTTCTGAAACCCAGCACAATTGATCGTCAGTTTAAAAGTACGTGAAATCTCAGATTACATTGAGCTGTGTTTATTTGTGATAAAAGTCGCCCAAAATATCAGATGTGCCATATTAAAATAGGTCCATTCTCAAAAGTGGAATCCTTACTGCACGCAGGGCTCTGTGGGTAAATCAGCACATGTGCTGAGCCATTACACACAGTTATTGGGCAGCGCACAGTTGTGTCACCAAACCTTTAATCCAAGGGTGTCTTCCCAAGCTTGCATTGTGATCAGCCAGTTTTCTGCTATTCCCACTATCAAAAGTTGCGGCTCACAAAATCACCTGCAGAAAGATTCTGCTCAGCGCCACCTTGATTGACTTGATGACCATTTTCCAAAAAAAGAGGTAATTGGGCTGCTAAGTAAATCTAAGTAATTTAAGTTACGTGCTCAGTAAGTTATTGTGCTAACTGTAAGTTACTGTACCACTTGGAAGAGCAAGGTAGACTTCAGCAGATAGAGACATTTACAGAACCTACAAGATCTGCGTTTGACCATTTAGAAACAGAAGATGAAGCACTCCTGCACTGCTTTGCTAATGAGCTGGATTAAACCTTGAATCTTCAAGTGAACTAATTGTGAATTATGATGTGCAGAATATAGCAGGCAACAAGCTTTTCACAAACCTGCATTACAGAATCTAACCATCTGTATCAAATCCTTTAAAATGGCAAATATGTGGGCCAAGATTTTCCATTTCCCATCAGGAAATTGTGCACCCCCAGCCTGATGATTTCTGACCAATGGATGGAAAATCAGGGGCTGGGAGCAGGGGCAGATTAATGAATGGGCCTACGGAGCCTGTGCTGAGGGGCCCCAGTCAAATATGGAGAGCACCAGTATAGCTCACTATAATGCCGAAAAGCTGCATACAACCACAGGATCAGTTTCATCTCAGCGTTGTATATTGTGACATGATTTGCTTTATTATATATTGTAATATCACATTGGTGGGCATTTTGCGTTTTAATGGTTGGGGTGCGGGGCTAGTGGGGGGGAGCAGGGAGTTGTGTGGGGGAAGGGAGTATGGAGGGACCATGAATGTTCTTAGTGCCCAAGGCCCCAAGAATTCTTGATCCAGCTCTGCCTCGAATTGTGCAATGTTCAAACATGCGTGCCCAGCATACACAAGGAACACTGAAAGGGAAAATTACAACCCATGTTCTTTGCCCACTCTCATCATTGTTTGTTGGGTATTGGGTAGTGTGATCATAACATGTTTTCATAGTTTATCGTCTATTATATGAGAAAGTGAAAATATCGATAAATAAATAGAATACAGATTCTGAAGTCCATGGGGGTAGAAATTCACCTCCGCCCAAAATGGGTAGCACCGACCATTTTTGAAGTGTTCTGGTGGCCGCAATGGATGCGCAGCTAATCCATCGAAATTCAGCTCTTCGTGGGGTTTTTTCCAGCGGGGCAGAGGTGGGAGCAGAGCGCAGTGACCGTCACTAGCGGGGTGGAGGTGGGGGCGGGACGGAGTGTCTGCCGCTGTCAGTCAGCAGCGCCGGGCTGATGACGTCATCGCGCTGGCGCATCACAACGTCTCTCCCCTTCAGTTAAAGGGGAGGGCCGCTGCGAACTCTAAATTAATTTAAGTTAGGTCCACCGGGCACCAGGGCGGGTCTTGGCTGGGGCAGCAAGCTGGCACCCAAGAGGGGGTGCCAGACTGTGTGTTGGCGGCCCGGCCGAACCCGTGGCCATAATTGTCAGCCCGACCTGGCAGTTGGCTGACAAAAAAAAAACACGTTGTCGACGGCAGCGCCACCTCCCCTTTAAGAGCGGCCGTGCTGCTATTTCACAGAGAGTGTATTGACAGCAAAAGCTGTCAGGGGCACTGGCCTGTGGCAGCGCAGCTCCAGCGGGGCAATTTCTTGTAAGGAGCAATTTTGCAAGGGCAATTTCGTGAGGGTGTCCCCGCCAGATGGTAAGGGTTCGGCTCATGCACGCCGCGGTGGGAAAACGGGCAGAGTGGTCCCGGATACCACTCCGCTCCTGAGGAAGGGCAATTTACAAAATGGCAGCCCCTGCGCGGAGAGTCAGTGGCCATTCTGCGCTGCCCCATGGTCGCCACTGTCAGGCGCTCAGAGACCCTATCAGAAGGGTCAATTTCAACCCCCACAGGTTATGTGCCTGAGGGACTTCCTTCCAGAAATGTTCTGCCAAGAATAAATGAGTAATTGACCTCCCAGAGTAATTTAGCATATACATCCATGATAATACTTTCTAAATCACCTGTAAATTCACCTGAATAAAATAGAAACCTTCTCGGCAGTGTGCTGCCAGCAGGTGCAGCCGTGGATAGCACCCAGGACATCATTGAAACACAGGAATGGCAAAGGGGGTAGGTTTGGCTCTCTATTGCTACTGCAGGGGCAAGTGTGTTGGGCAACTGGTATAGTGAGGGATCCTCCTCAGCAAACCATCGGTCACTTTACAAATGATTGAGAAATGAGTGAGACCAAACATTGCTCCTCTGAAAGGTGCTGGCACCATGGAAAGTAAATGTGGTAGTCAACTTCACTGGCAATGATGATCTATCATTTCTTTGGATTTGACACTCCAAAACCTCTCAATGTTTCAGATGGGTTATTGAAGGAGTGGCTGTAAATCACTAAAAAGTGTGCGTGGCAGACCAATCTATAAAATAAGTGCAACAGCTGTAAATCCTGTGTGATGGCTCACTCTACCACAACTGGGTCGTTTCAGCAGTTTTGTTTCAGAATATACCTGAGCGACTCTTGTATGGCATGGGCTTGAAGAATAGAAGATTCAGGGCCTGGGAAGAGTCATAAGGGCTTGGACAACAGAGCAGAGTCAGGGCCTGGGAGTGGAGCAAAGTCGGGCCCCGAGAGTGGAGCAGAGTGAGGGGTTGGATAGCACAAGGTGCAATTTTTCTAGACAGAGCAATAATCCTGTCCAAACAAGCCAGCAACTTTTTATGCATATGAATAATGTGTTTGGTTTCAGCGGATGAGGCATGTCTAGTTTGCCCAATTGTCCTGAAAAAAATTGCATTCATTGTATGTGGATCATCATTAAAACCTGCCCCTCATTCCTTGCACTGCCTGAAACAGACATTCATTATGGAACAGAGAATTGCCACTCAGTTTAATAGTTCTGAATGGAATTATAACTTTGGCTTGTAATGCGCGGAAAGGGTTCATTACCTGTACGCACAATCTCAACCCACACTTGCACACCATAGAATGTGGTGCAATGAAAATGGAACAAGCCACATGCTGTAAATCACCCTGATGCAGAAGAGAATGGAACTTAGTTCTCAGCATTCAAATCTAGGCCCCAGGGGAAAGTGGTCAGAATTGTAAGCAACTACACCACGCAGTCCCTTGGGCTACTAAATCCCAAAGGTGAAGGGAGAGTGTTGTAATACACTGTGTTACCCCTTTCCCTCCTTCCCCCACCCTTCGCTTTCCAAACGATTTAAAAAAAAACATTTTTCTTTCCCTGCATGAGTAAGTTCTCCACTAATAGCAGACGTTATTATCTTTACACAGGAACTACCAACATCCTCTTCTCTAATTCTTCTCTAATTCAAAAAATATGTTGCAGGACCTCAGAACGAAACTTCCCTCTCATTCCCCTTTGCGTTTTCTTCCTGACAATTCCGCCTGCAAACGAGCACTTCCTCGGTCGTGGGGGTCTCCCTGCCCCGAGAGCAGGCCCCCTCAGCCTCACAGACAACATGATGTTAATTAGTAAAATTCACAGACGTCTCCCCAGGGAGCCTGCCAGTCACAGCGAGGTCTGAGCCACTGCAACTAGACAGCATTTCCATTTTTTTCCCTCTTTTTTGGGGGGAAGAATTGTCTGGGAATTTTTCACAGCTTGTTTTTTTTTTCCTGTCTCCTTTGCGCAGTAACCCTTTCAGTGCTGAACATGTATTCCACCCAGGAATGTGCTTGAGTCAAGCAGCATCACGCAGAAATGGTGTGCGGTTCTATGAGAAGCAGTATCAGAGCAACGTACAGAATGGCTGGCAAACTCGTTCGTGGTGCGCGACTAAATGTATGAAAGGCAAACTAATGTTCCGATTGTGCAGTCCCCACTGAGTCTTAACCCAGCCCATCAATGCTTTCACTCTCACCCAGGAGAGCAAGATGGACAAATGGTAGGCTACCAAGATGGTGGGGAATTCAAACATACAATCATTTGTATGGATGTCGCCATTGCTGTTTTTCGGTTGAGATTGTGGTTGACATGATGGAGAAAGGATTTCTTCCAGGCAAGATGTCCCCTCTGACGGTAGGGATCAGTCTAGTTGCCCTTCTTCGCACCATTCCCATGGCTTGGATGTTTCTCTTGTGGGCTCAGTGACCAGAACTGAATGCAATATTCCAGGTGTAACCTCAGCAGAGCATTATATAGCATCAGCATGACAACCTCAGACTTAAACGCAATGATGTGACATTATAGCTCAGCATTCTGTTAATTGCTGCCCTGCAATGACTGGTTTTGTTCAGCATTGAATCCACTATCACTCCCAGAGCTCTTTCAGCCTCTCTTCTAGTTCATTCAACACAATTCATTAATATGTTCCCCATTTTTTTCTTCCAACGTGTCTATTGAATTTCATCTGGCATGACCTGCCCACTCACATATATGGTATAGGTCTTTCTTCAATTCTTTGGTTGCTTCATCAAACTCTCGCCCCTTTTCCTCAATTTAGTAACACCTGCAAATTTGACCACATTGCAATGCAGCTCTGAATCCAGGTAATATACGTAAATCAGAAGCATTGGGGCACTGGTCTCTGGGGTACTCCACTCAATACATCACCTAAACTTAAGGGGGTGCCTTTTCTTACAATACACCCATCTTCCTTTGTCCAGCAGGTGGTGAAGAAGGCAAATGACATATTGGCCTTCATAGCGAGAGGATTTGAGTATAGGAGCAGGGAGGTCTTACTGCAGTTGTACAGGGCCTTGATGAGGCCATACCTTGAATAGTGTATACAGTTTTGGTCTCCTAATCAGAGGAGGGACATTCTCTTGAGGGAGTGCAGCGAAGGTTCACCAGACTGATTCCCGGGATGGCAGGACTGACATATGAAGAAAGACTGGATCGACTAGGCTTATATACACTGGAATTTAGAAGAATGAGAGGGGATCTCATAGAAACACATAAAATTCTGACAGGATTGGACAGATTAGATGCAGGAAGAATGTTCCCGATGTTGGGGAAGTACAGAACCAGGGGTCACAGCCTAAGGATAAGGGGTAAGCCATTTAGGACCGAGATGAGGAGAAACTTCTTCATTCAGAGAATTGTGAACCTGTGGAATTCTCTACCACAGAAAGTTGTTGAGGCCAGTTCGTTAGATATATTCAAAAGGGAGTTAGATGTGGCCCTTACGGCTAAAGGGATCAGGGGTTATGGAGAGAAAGCAGGAATGGGGTACTGAAGTTGCATGTTCAGCCATGATCATATTGAATGGTGGTGCAGGCTCGAAGGGTTGAATGGCCTACTCCTGCACCTATTTTCTATGTTTCCATGTTTCTTTGTAAATATGAGCATACATGATGATATAAATGCTTTACAAAAATACAAATTTCGATGGAAGTAGATTCCCATTCTTCATATTCCAACATTTCATAATCTCATTTGCACATTAGATGGGGAAAATATTGCCTAATGAAAATAATGTATTTGCCTTTGTGTGGGGGTACTGCGACAATATGCAGATTTGTCCACAGATCGGTACGGATTTCAGGAGAAGTGCCCAGCTGGTTCCCGATTCTGCTGCTGATTGTCTATATTTACATGTTGCTTGCATCAGCAATTCTGTCATGCTTTTGAGATGGTGATGCATGCAGGCTTGCTGTCTCATATCAGTGACACACTATCTGTTTGTGGATAGCCAAGCTATTTGATATGCAAGTCAGGCATCAAAAGCAATCAACCCATCAAATTCTCCAAAGTCTGAGATCTACCTGCATAAAAGCTTTGATTAATAATATGACTGCCTGCCTAGTAGGAAAGAACTGTTTTGATTTAGAATGTCAGAAGCCTAATTAGAGTTGCATAAGTGTTGCTGGCTTTCCCAGCGCTGTAGTTCCTCCACTTCCATCGCGTGTTTCTATATCGTGGTGATGAGACTGGACTCCATGGAGTGAGGAAGTGCTGACTTTACAATTATGTTTTTTTCTCAGATACATCTCATGCTCAGTACCAAAATCCATTTCCCTAATACCTACAACTATTTTGGGGGAGTAACCAGATAAAGCCAAGTGCCTCTTTATTAAAGGGATACTAGAACACACAAATTAACAATAAAACTTCAAGTAAACCGTAAACAATCAAATTAAAATATGGTTGCCGGGATGATGATACACTCCAGTCCCTCTGATGCCCACCTCTCGGGGAAGGCCGCGAGTAAAGTAATGTCGGAAGTGGGATTTGAACCCATGTCCCTAGAAAGGGACCAGAATACACCAACCTTTGGTAAGGTAAGGATTACAGTCCTTGAAGATGGCTCCAATCCCTACAGCCCTTAGTCTTAACAAACCAGGGTGTGAACCGGAAGCAACTGGGAGGTCCCAAGTTAAAAAAATAACGGTCCCAACTTTAAAAAATAACCTTCACAACAGATGGAGGTCTGCGTAAATGCTTTTGCTTTTGATGATCAAAATCTATTTATTATTTGTAATATTTTTCATCTCTACAGTTAAAATTTGTCGTTCTGTGGAACACAGGCAAGAAATACAGAGAAACGAATATTAAAACATTCCTGTTGGATTGGCTTGGCTCGATAAACATCCTAATTATTTAAAAGTCTCTTATTGCATTTTTTCCCTTGTTTGGAAATCATTTTACTGTAAAGAAATTAAAAACGCACATCATTTTCCCATTAGCAATCCAGGCTCAACTTTTTCTCAAGTTTTATATGTTTCTCTGTGTTTTTTTAAAGATCTTTCCTATCATCTAATCAGGGTGCATGCTCAACTACGGCGACTTTTTAAAAACACACTAACTGTTTCCGGTTCGTTGGCAGCGGTTGCATCCATTATTAAAACAACTTGCATTTATATAGCGCCTTTAACATAGTGAAACGCCCCAAGGCGTTTCACAGGAGTATTATGAGATAAAAAAATGTGACACTGAGTTGCATATGTAGAAATTAGCGCAGGTGACCAAAAGTTTGATCAAAGAGGTAGGTTTTAAGGAGCGTCTTGAAGGAGGAAAGAGAGGTAGAGAGGCGTAGAGGTTTAGGCAGGGAGTTCCAGAGATTGGACAACGGTAACAGATAAGCAACAGTGAAGACAATACCCAAGTTTATTGGTTCAATTTTCCCCAATGTCATTTTTTGGCGTATTGCGAGAGTTACACCCGTTTTTTTGGCCCCGACTACTCCAAAAAAATAACTTGCAAGTTTCCTCATTCTACTTTTTGAAATTGGTGCCGCGCAGCCTGTCCTTTTGCTTCGGGGATTGGAGCCTAATGTCTGCGCTGAAAAAACGATGCCCCCCCTTCTGCGCATGTACGGGAAAGAAAATTACATTTTTGACATGATTGCTATGGGTGCGCAAGGCCAGTACAGCTCCTGGTCTGCATTCAGCCATTTTTAAAGAGCCAGTTGTGTGTGAGAACTTTAATTCTCCGTGGAAAAATCGGAGCTGCAATAAAAGATGCAATGGACCAAGAATTTCTCACAGGCTGAAGTGGAAGCACTAGTTACTGTAATTGAGGCCAGATGGTACGAGCAGAAGTCATATAAAAAATTCACCAAAAGAAATGAAGAAACGCTGGACTCAACTTGCAGAAGATTACTGTGCAATGGTGATCACCCTGCGGTCTGGAGGCCAGTGCAAAAAGTGGCAGGACCTTGGTCAAGTAGCTAGTGCAAGTAATATTTTAATTTATTCACTGGAATTGCAATTGTAAATGTCACCATCTGTATATGTCAAATCCAGCAGAAAGACACCCTCTCTAAAATGTTATATTTTCATCTTTGCAGAGGAAGGTGGCACACAACAAAAGAGAGAGAACTCGAACAGGAGAAGGCCCGGCAAATCTGCACCCACTGACACCCTTGGAAGAGAGGGTCGCTGCTTTGATGGATCATACCTGGAGAAAAGCAAGCACCACTGCACAAGCTGGGCCCACACTCGAGGGAGAGGGCAAGTCCTGCAAATTCCACAGTCTGGCTTTGCTAAACGTTAAGTACTGTGCGGGCTAGCCACGCTTCGGTTCATGGGGGATGTCTCTGTTAGCTACGCTTCGGTTGATGCAATGTGCTAACATTCATCATGGTCCTTCAAATCAGCCTGCTGTCTGCGTTGTGTGAGCTTACTCGTGCCGCCTACCCTAACCCCCCTCCTCTGCTGCTAACCATTTGTCTGTTCTGTTATATTTTGCAGAACTTGAGGCCAACCCTGACGAGGCTGAAGCCGATGCAGAAGAAGAGCCTGACGAAGAGAACATCTTCCAATCCCACCTTCCAAGAATGGGGGTGAGGGGGAGGGGATGGATGGAGGAGCTGCAGGTGCCACCAATTGATGTGCCAGGCCCTTTACTGAGGGGTACGAGTATTGGGACATTCCATGGTTTCTCACAGTCCGAAGCTGGCGATTCCAGTGGGGTGCAGCGAGGCACACCCAGGGCCCCACCGTCTAAGGCTGCATGTCCCACTGGGATGCTGCAAGCCACAGCAAGGGTGAGGAGGGGAAGGAGAGCTCAACGGCACTCTCCTGAGATGCAGGATCTAACAGATGTGGTTCAGATGATGAGTGCTGAGAGCATTGACATTACCCGATCACTCCTGGACACCATCAGTGGGGTGGGTGATGAGCTATCGGGACTGTCGGGAGAAGTAACAACACTCTCATGAGAAATGGGAACACTGTCCGGGCACATGAGGGAGGGAATGTCGCAGGCAACTGATACGCTGTCGGTGCACATGAGGGAGGGAATGTCGCAGGCAGCTGATACACTGTCGGTGCACATGAGGGAGGGAATGTCGCAGGCAGCTGATACACTGTCGGTGCACATGAGGGAGGGAATATTGCAGGTAGTTGATACACTGTCAGGGCACATGAGGGAGGGAATGTTGCAGGTAGCTGAGACACTGTCAGGGCACATGAGGGAGGGAATGTCGGAGTTAGCTGCTGCAATAAGGGAACACACCCAGACCCCATGGCAATTGACGGAATCAACTGCCACTCCCACTCCAATCCCCAGACCAGCCTCTGAAGAGGCCCCAGCCGAGCCTTCCACATTACCGTCTGCCCATGCCCCCCATCAAAAAGTGCACATTACCCAAGATGTTCAAAAGAATAAGCTTGGTACCAACCCGAGAAATGCTGCGCCAGTGCCTGCGGGCAGGGGTGGAGTCAACAAGACCAAGCACAACGGGAGGTCTTAGAATAAGGAGGAGAGATGGGTGCAGCCTTTCTTTGCTGCTGTTGTTGTTGTTATTATTATTTTTGTTACTGTTGTAACTGTTCTCAAATTAAAAGTTTTTTGTAAGTTATGTAAATATGCAAGTTTAAAAGTTTGTAAGTGATCTTAAAGTTTTTAAGTGATCTTAAAGTTTGTAAGTGATCTTAACTGAAAACTTTAGAGTTTGATAAAAGAATACATTTATTTAAGTGAAGTTACGTACAAACAAGTGTTAAGCTTTTGAATAAAATATATCTTAAATTATAACTGAATCATTTCCATTATTTGTTCCATTATTAACACAACTTTTTGAAGTAAACAAGAATAATTTTCATTATTTGTTCTATTAACACAAGACGATATTATGGAACAGGTCCAAACAGTAAACATGGTCCATTTGGAATAGTTGTCGCTGAGCCTTCAGGCAACAAAGCATTCATGGATGAACTGCTGGCGCAAGGCTCGAGCAATCGTTAAAGGGACATGACAGCCCGCCATCCTCCGCTGTCGTGCTCTGGGTTCAAGTAGTTCCTCATCCTCCTCATCATCTGCATCTTCCTCCTCAACATCAGCCATTACCTCAGGTGGGTCTTCTACTCCCAGCTGCTGCTGCCTTATGATGGCTAAGTTATGCAGTATGCAGCACACAACAGTGAACTGACCGACAATCTCAGGGGAGTATTGCAAGTAGTCTCCAGAATGGTCCAGGCATCAGAAACGCTGTCTCAAGATGCTAATGGTCCTCTCTATTCTGTGCATTGCAATGTGCGACATGTTGTATTCCCAATCAGCTTCCGTCTGGGTTACGTGTAGAAGCATCATGAATCAGATGGCGAGGCTGTACCCTTTGTCTCCCAGTAGCCAGCTCTGCCCTTCTGGCTGCTGTTGAAACATGGCAGATATAGCGCTCTCGCGGAGGATGAACGCATCATGGGTGCTCCCAAGGTATCTTGCATCAACTGACATGATGCAATGCATGTCGTCACACACGAGCTGCACATTAACGACTGGAAGCCTTTTCTGTTCCTGTACATCTCAGAATCCTCCAAAGGTGCTCACAAGGCGATGTGGGTACAATCAATGCAACCTTTGGGTAGCCAGCAATCCTAGAGAAACCCACAGCCCTTTCATGCATTGCCTGGGCGGTCATGGGGAACTTTATGTAGTCATTCCTCCGGGCATATAGTGCAGCAGTCACCTGCCGAATGCAGATATGTGTTGCATGTTGAGAAATGGCACACACATCCCCAGTTGTGGCCTGGAATGATCCAGATGCATAGAATGAAAGTGCAGCTGTAACCTTCACTTCAACTGACAAACAGTCCTCCTGACGCTTCTAGGGTGCAGGTCTGTTTTTACTAACTCACAGATCTCGATTATAACTTATTTGCAGAAACGCAGCCTTCTCACACAGTCTGCATCACTCAGGTGCAGGTATGAACGCTTGAGTCGATATACCCGACATGGTTAAAGCCTCCTTCCCATCATCCTACGTGCTCTGAGGTTCCTCATGCGATGATGTCGAATCAATCATCTCCACCGCAGCACCATCATGCAGAAAGCTTGCACGAGGTATGGCATTGTCAATATTGCCTCCATAATTACATTGTACCTTTGCAAGAAGCTTAAAACAGCAGAACAGGCAGTTAAAACTTCTCTGCTCTCTCTCTCCCCAAAGTCGACACCCTAGTATGGACCGCACCCTGGTCTGCGCATGCGCAATACGCTTACTTAGAATGGGAAGCTAGGCATTCAAATGCCGACATTTGGGGCAACGAAGTCGAATTCAATTCTTTAATTTTAGATTTTTTTCAAAGTACCACCCCACTACCGACCGAACATCTCCTCACCGGGCTCAAGGGTCAGCCGGCAGAATCTCTCCCACACCCGGACACAGGGGTTCGGCAAAAGCTCCCACTCCCCCACCCCTACCCTCCCCGCCAGGCTTCTCTTGAAGCTGCTGCATAGTGAAAGGCTTCTCATGCCTTCAGCTTGGCTTCCATCCCCCCGGCTTCTTTTGAAGCCGAGCCCCGAGCCCCCGTGTCCGGGCGAGGGAGCGATTCTGCCGGCCGACGCGCCGATCCTTGAGCCCGGTGAGGAGGCATTCGGTGGTGGCGTGGCACATCGAAAAACATCTAAAATTAAAGCATTGCATTAGACTTCCATTTTCTCCGTTTTAAGTTTGAAAAAATTAAGCTACGTGATGTATATTTAATCTCTTCTTGACTCCCTCCAAAACTTCGCCTAAGAACAATGGCGTCTATCTGCGCCGATTTTTTAACGTGCGCTGGTTTTTCTTATGCGCCCTGTAGGTTTTTTGGGAGTGGTCACATACACCGTCCGAAGAGAAATGTAAGTTGGCCAAACTTGCATAAATCTGAAAAACTGGTGCAGATATCAGGTTACAACGCAGAAAAAAACTAAAGTAAAAAAATCGTAACTAACTGAGTTACGATGGCACACAAACTTTGGGGAAACGTGGATATTTTAATTTAGGCCAAAAAAACAGCGCCGATAACTCGAAAATTGAGTGCTATTTATCTATTCCCCCTTGAATACAGAAAATGATAAACAGATGCAATGCTTCACTAGAACTTTTATTAATACTGGACCTGAGTTAGCATCCTTTTAAAATCATTTTATATGAACTTTTAGCTTGATTATCTCAAAAGATAAATTGGAGGTATAATCCCTGAACGAGTCCCCTACTACCGTTTAACTAGGATCATAAGAAATAGGAGCAGGAGTATGCCATTTGGCCCCTCAAGCCTGCTCCACCATTCAATAAGATCATGGCTGATCTGATCATGGACTCAGCTCCATTTCCTTGCCTGCTTCCCATAACCTTTTACTCCCTTATCGCTCAAAAATCTGTCTAACTCCGCCTTAAATATGTTCAATGACCCAGCCACCACAGCTCTCTGGGGCAGAGAATTCCATAGATTTACAACCCACTGAGAGAAGAAATTTCTCCTCATCTCAGTTTTAAATGGGTGGCCACTTATTCTAATATGTCCCCTAGTTTTAGTTTCCCCTCTGAGTGGAAATATCCTCTCTGCATCCACCTTGTTGAGCCCTCTCATTATCTTATATGTTTCAATAAGATCACCTCTCATTCTTCTGAACTCCAATGTTTATAGGCCAAAACTACTCAATCTATCCTCATAAGTCAACCTCCTCATCTCCGGAATCAACCTAGTGAACCTTCTATGAACAGCCTCCAATGCAAGTATATCCTTCCTTAAATACGGAGACCAAAACTGTACGTAGTACTCCAGGTGTGGCCTCACCAGTACCCTGTACAGTTGTAGCAGAACTTCTCTGCTTTTATACTCTATCCCCCTTGCAATAAAGGCCAACATTCCATTTGCCTTCCTGATTAATTATTGTACCTGCATACTAACTTTTTGTGTTTCATGCACAAGGACTCCCAGGTCTCTCTGAACTGCAGCAATTTGCAATTTTTCTCTATTTAAATTATAATTTGCTTTTCTATTATTCCTGTCAAAGTGGATAGCCTCACATTTTCCCACATTATACTATATCTGCCAAATTTTTGCGCACTCACTTAGCCTGTCTATATCCCTTTGCAGATTTTTTGTGTCCTCCTCACAATTTGCTTTCCCACCCATCTTTGTATCATCAGCAAACTTGGCTACATTACACTCAGTCCCTTCATCCAAGTCATTAATAGATCAATGGAAATCAAAGTGTATCTTTCAAAATCAAGAAAACCAGCTATCATACATTTACTTAAAGACCCAAACACGGGCGGGTTTGGGTCAGGTGGAAGGTTAAATTGTTAAAAATCTGAATCCTAGTCCAAACCATTTAAATACGATACTGAGGCTGGAAGCCTTGGATTTGTGCCTGGCCGAGATTCCCGGACCTTGGCAATCCCAGCAGATGCTGCGAGGTGAGGACAACCTTGGGGAGCACTCCTTGTGGGCCAGGAGGAGCTGGAGTGCTTCCACCAGGCCGCACCTCCAGCTCCCCCACCGTCAGCGACCCCCAACCATACATAGCCCTCCTCTTCTTCAGCGCCCCCCCACCATTCATAAACCCTCTCTTCTTCAGCGCCCCCTCCCCCACCATTCATGGACCCTCTCTTCTTCAGCGCCCCTCCCCCACCATACATAGCCCCCTCTTCAGCCTTTCCTGCTCCACTGCAAGCCAAGCCTGTCAATTAGGCTGACTTCCGGCAAGGAACCCGTCGGTGATGTCACATATACACAGGGTGATTCAGACTTCCGGGTTTCCTGCGTGTTACCGGGCCCTCCTGCTCCCAGCGGATCCAAAAGTTAATATTCCCACCAGTATGTCTGAGGTTCCATTGTTGCTAAGGCTCATCTACTAGGTATCAGATGCAAATCCAGTTGTCTTAAAGGGCAATTTGCAGAAGAAAGCACACAGCTATCAAAATGTGCTTCTGGTGATATCAATTCAGATGGCTTTACGATATTAATATATAAAAATGAACTGGTCTCATTGCATCCAGCTTATCTCTGGGACTGAATACATTTGCATAATGAAGCATGCAGCTCCCAGACTTTAATCAAACCTGGGTTTAAACTCAAAGGTACCAAAACAAAAATACACGTGGACAACATTTTTTTGGCAGTTATGTTCAGTAAGCTACTTATGTTTGTGTGCCTTTTACTTCTGTATAATTATAAATCTTGTAAATAAATTCAACAACCGGTTTTAGCCTGATGATATAGTCTGACACAGTAATATTTTCTACCTTTCAGAATGGGAAAGACTGCAAGCCATGAGTTATTGTAGCATAAAAGTAATTTGTAATCCTTTGGCCACCACACCTATTTTACATAAGGGTGTATACATAAGGGTATACATTCTAGATCATAGAAAAACCTGCGTCTTCCTATAGCAACTGAGCGTTTTCTGAGCATAAATAAGGGAAGTCAGGAGATTATACAAATGATCTGAAAAGTTCACCTGGAGCTGATACAATGTCTGATGTAAAACAAATTTCTGTAACCAGTCCACACAGCAGTGCTTCAATGCAGGCAGTTCCTGCCTATCTCAGGACCTGATTGCAGCTGCACTAACCCCAATCACAACTTATTCTCTATTTTGTGTGAATATGGTCATATATTCTAAAATCTCAGAATAATATGTTGCAACTTACATTTTTTTTCCAAACACATCAGATTTACCTTTTGTGCTAACTAGTTTTTGGAAATCTCTATCTACCCTCAGCAATAATGAGGAAAATGAGGGGCAAGGAGAGAGAGTACTCGGAGTTGGAAGGACAGTGTTTTAAGTAGTTCACTCCTTCACTTAGAAACTGATACATGTCTTCTCTAATTATTCTACCTTTTAATGGGAAAGTGTCTTTGTGGTTAGTCGTTTTAAAATGGAAAATCATATTCTGCTTTTGTTTGTTGCTCTTCAGTTACTGTGTAAAAATCTCACCATGCCAAATAACCATTTAAACATTGAAAATCCTTTATAAATGTACACATTTTCTGTTATATTATGTATAAAAGAGGCACGGAGCACGGAATGCAACAGCATAAAGTGGCATTTGTGAGTTTGGTAAGTGGGTGAGTTTTAAGGGTTATTCTCTTTAAACCATTTGGAGGCTGGAGTAAATTGTTAGTGGCAATTGCCAGTAGCTTCTAAGTAAGTAGCAGTTTAATTTAAAGGGGAAAAGTTAAATAGTTGGGAATCTTTCAGGTTTAGGCAGAGAAAAACAAGGTAACTCTCCAGTAGGAGGCAATTAGCAGCTAGTTAAAACCAGTTCTGTAAACAACTGACCAGTAGTGAGTCATCTAACCTAGATACAGTTTAAAAAGAGGCAGCTCGTGCAGAGCACGGAGTGCAGCAGCATAAAGTGCCATTTGTGAGTTTGGTAAGTGGGTGAGTTCGGGCAAGCGGGGGTGGCAGGTGCTGTTTTGTCTTGTTTTTCCTACCAGTGCTGACATAGGTAAAAAAAGGGATGAGGTCCTACGAAAAGAATTTAAGGAGCTAGGAGCTAAATTAAAAAGTAGGACCTCAAAAGTAGTAATCTCGGGATTGCTACCAGTGCCACGTGCTAGTCAGAGTAGGAATCGCAGGATAGCGCAGATGAATACATGGCTTGAGCAGTGGTGCAGCAGGGAGGGATTCAAATTCTTGGGGCATTGGAACCGGTTCTGGGGGAGGTGGGACCAGTACAAACCAGACGGTCTGCACCTGGGCAGGACCGGAACCAATGTCCTAGGGGGAGTGTTTGCTAGTGCTGTTGGGGAGGAGTTAAACTAATATTGCAGGGGGATGGGAACCTATGCAGGGAGACAGAGGGAGACAAAAATGAGGCAAAAGCAAAAGACAGAAAGGAGATGAGGAAAAGTGGAGGGCAGAGAAACCCAAGGCAAAGAACAAAAAGGGCCACTGTACAGCAAAATTCTAAAAGGACAAAGGGTGTTAAAAAAGCAAGCCTAAAGGCTTTGTGTCTTAATGCAAGGAGTATCCGCAATAAGGTGGATGAATTAACTGTGCAAATAGATGTTAACAAATATGATGTGATTGGGATTACGGAGACGTGGCTCCAGGATGATCAGGGCTGGGAACTCAACATCCAGGGGTGTTCAACATTCAGGAAGGATAGAATAAAAGGAAAAGGAGGTGGGGTAGCATTGCTGGTTAAAGAGGAGATTAAGGCAATAGTTAGGAAAGACATTAGCTTGGATGATGTGGAATCTATATGGGTAGAGCTGGAGAACACTAAAGGGCAAAAATCGTTAGTGGGAGTTGTGTACAGACCTCCAAACAGTAGTAGTGATGTTGGGGAGGGCATCAAACAGGACATTAGGAGTGCATGCAATAAAGGTGCAGCAGTTATAATGGGTGACTTTAATATGCACATAGATTGGGCCAGCCAAACTGGAAGCAATACGATGGAGGAGGATTTCCTGGAGTGCATAAGGGATGGTTTTCTAGACCAATATGTCGAGGAACCAACTAGGGGGGAGGCCATCTTAGAATGGGTGTTGTGTAATGAGAGAGGATTAATTAGCAATCTTATTGTGCGAGGCCCCTTGGGGAAGAGTGACCATAATATGGTGGAATTCTGCATTAGGATGGAGAATGAAACAGTTAATTCAGAGACCATGGTCCAGAACTTAAAGAAGGGTAACTTTGAAGGTATGAGGCATGAATTGGCTAAGATAGATTGGCTAATGATACTTAAGGGGTTGACTGTGGATGGGCAATGGCAGACATTTAGAGACCGCATGGATGAATTACAACAATTGTACATTCCTGTCTGGTGTAAAAATAAAAAAGGGAAGGTGGCTCAACCGTGGCTATCTAGGGAAATCAGGGATAGTATTAAAGCCAAGGAAGTGGCATACAAATTGGCCAGAAATAGCAGCGAACCTGGGGACTGGGAGAAATTTAGAACTCAGCAGAGGAGGACAAAGGGTTTGATTAGGGCAGGGAAAATGGAGTACGAGAAGAAGCTTGCAGGGAACATTAAGGCGGATTGCAAAAGTTTCTATAGGTATGTAAAGAGAAAAAGGTTAGTAAAGACAAACGTAGGTCCCCTGCAGTCAGAATCAGGGGAAGTCATAACGGGGAACAAAGAAATGGCAGACCAATTGAACAAGTACTTTGGTTCAGTATTCACGAAGGAGGACACAAACAACCTTCCGGATATAAAAGTGGTCAGAGGGTCTAGTAAGGAGGAGGAACTGAGGGAAATCTTTATTAGTCGGGAAATTGTGTTGGGGAAATTGATGGGATTGAAGGCCGATAAATCCCCAGGGCCTGATGGACTGCATCCCAGAGTACTTAAGGAGGTGGCCTTGGAAATAGCGGATGCATTGACAGTCATTTTCCAACATTCCATTGACTCTGGATCAGTTCCTATCGAGTGGAGGGTAGCCAATGTAACCCCACTTTTTAAAAAAGGAGGGAGAGAGAAAGCAGGGAATTATAGACCGGTCAGCCTGACATCAGTAGTGGGTAAAATGATGGAATCGATTATTAAGGATGTCATAGCAGCGCATTTGGAAAATGGTGACATGATAGGTCCAAGTCAGCATGGATTTGTGAAAGGGAGATCATGCTTGACAAATCTTCTGGAATTTTTTGAGGATGTTGCCAATAAAGTGGACAAAGGAGTACCAGTTGATGTGGTATATTTGGACTTTCAGAAGGCTTTCGACAAGGTCCCACACAGGAGATTAATGTGCAAAGTTAAAGCACATGGGATTGGGGGTAGTGTGCTAACGTGGATTGAGAACTGGTTGTCAGACAGGAAGCAAAGAATAGGAGTAAATGGGTACTTTTCGGAATGGCAGGCAGTGACTAGTGGGGTACCGCAGGGTTCTGTGCTGGGGCCCCAGTTGTTTACATTGTACATTAATGATTTAGACGAGGGGATTAAATGTAGTATCTCCAAATTTGCGGATGACACTAAGTTGGGTGGCAGTGTGAGCTGCGAGGAGGATGCTATGAGGCTGCAGAGTGACTTGGATAGGTTAGGTGAGTGGGCAAATGCGTGGCAGATGAAGTATACTGTGGATAAATGTGAGGTTATCCACTTTGGTGGTAAAAACAGAGAGATAGACTATTATCTGAATGGTGACAGATTAGGAAAAGGGAAGGTGCAACGAGACCTGGGTGTCATGGTACATCAGTCATTGAAGGTTGGTATGCAGGTACAGCAGGCGGTTAAGAAAGCACATGGCATGTTGGCCTTCATAGCGAGGGGATTTGAGTACAGGGGCAGGGAGGTGTTGCTACAGTTGTACAGGGCCTTGGTGAGGCCACACCTGGAGTATTGTGTACAGTTTTGGTCTCCTAACTTGAGGAAGGACATTCTTGCTATTGAGGGAGTGCAGCGAAGATTCACCAGACTGATTCCCGGGATGGTGAGTTCAGAAGAGTGAGAGGGGACCTCATAGAAACGTTTAAAATTCTGACGGGTTTGGACAGGTTGGATGCAGGAAGAATGTTCCCAATGTTGGGGAAGTCCAGAACCAGAGGTCACAGTCTAAGGATAAGGGGTAAGCCATTTAGGACCGAGATAAGGAGAAACTTCTTCACCCAGAGAGTGGTGAACCTGTGGAATTCTCTACCACAGAAAGTAGTTGAGGCCAATTCACTAAATATATTCAAAAGGGAGTTAGATGAAGTCCTTACTACTCGGGGGATCAAGGGGTATGGCGTGAAAGCAGGAAGGGGGTACTGAAGTTGCATGTTCAGCCATGAACTCATTGAATGGCGGTGCAGGCTAGAAGGGCTGAATGGCCTGCTCCTGCACCTATTTTCTATGTTTCTATGTTTCTATGACACTAGAGCAGCTGATAAGGAGTGCGAGAGTAGGAGACGGAGGCCCAGAGATCAGCCCAACCAGTTGTAGACAAAGATAGAGAGGTACGAAATCGAGAGGTGATGTCGCAGCCAAGCTGGTAAGTGGTTGGCTGTTCGACTGGTAAGTATAACTCTATTTTAGACTGACTTTTAGATTGGTTTAATTGGCAGCCAACCAATAAGTAGCTGTTTGGTGTTTGAGTAAATTTTAGTAAGTAAATTAATTTAAGGGTTAAGTCATGGCAGGAGAGCTCGGACCCATGTCATGCTCCTCCTGTGCTATGTGGGAAGTCAGGGACACTTCCAGTGTCCCTGACTACTATGTGTGTGGGAAATGTGCCCAGCTGCAGCTCCTGACAGACCGCATGACGGCACTGGAGCTGCGGATGGACTCATTCTGGAGCATGCGCGATGCTGAGAATGTTGTGGATAGCACATTTAGTGAGTTGGTCACACCGCAGGTAAGGGTTAGGACAGATAGTGAATGGGTGACCAAGAGACAAGGCAAGAGCAGGAAGGTAGTGCAGGAGTCTCCTGTGGTCATCTCCCTCCAAAACAGATATACCATTTTGGATACTGTTGGGGGAGATGACTTACCAGCAGCCAGGTTCATGGCACTGTGGGTGGCTCTGCTGCACAGAAGGGTGGGAAAAAGAGTGGGAGAGCTATAGTGATAGGGGACTCTATTGTAAGGGGAATAGATAGGAGTTTCTGCGGCCACAACCGAGACTCCAGGATGGTATGTTGCCTCCCTGGTGCAAGGGTCAAGGATGTCTCGGAGCGGCTGCAGAGCATTCTGGAGAAAGAGGGTGAACAGCCAGTTGTTGTGGTACATGTAGGTACCAACGATATAGGTAAGAAGCGGGAAGAGGTCCTACAAGCTGAATTTAGGGAGCTAGGAGTTAAATTAAAAAGTAGGACCTCAAAGGTAGGAATCTCTGGATTGCTACCAGTGCCACATGCTAATCAGAGTAGAGGGAGCAGGATAGTTAGAATAAATACGTGGCTTGAGCAGTGGTGCAAGAGGGAGGGATTCAAATTACTGGGACATTGGAATCAGTTCTGGGGGAAGTGGGACCTGTACAAAAGGGACGGTCTGCACTTGGGCAGGACTGGAACTGATGTCCTAGGGGTAACATTTGCTAATGCAGTTCGGGAGTGTTTAAACTAATATGGCAGAGGGATGGGAACCTATGCAGTGAGATGGGGCGAAGTAATATGGAGTCAGAAACAGATGGTAGAAAGTTAAAAGCAATAGTGGAATGCCGAATAAACAAAGGCAAGACACAAAAAGGGCCACACTACATCATAATTCTAAAAGGACAAAGGGTGTTAAAAAAACAAGCCTGAAGGCTTTGTGTCTTAATGCAAGGAGGATCCGTAATAAGGTGGATCAATTAACTGTGCAAATAGATGTTAACAGATATGATGTGACAGAGACGTGGCTCCAGGATGATCAGGGCTGCAAACTCAACATCCATGGGTATTCAACATTCAGGAAGGATAGAATAAAAGGAAAAGGAGGTGGGGTAGCATTGCTGGTTAAAGAGGAGATTAATGCAATAGATAGGAAGGACATTAGCTTGGATGATGTGGAATCTATATGGGTAGAGCTGCAGAAGACCAAAGGGCAAAAAACGTTAGTGGGAGTTGTGTACAGACCTCCAAACAGTAGTAGTGATGTTGGGGAGGGCATCAAACAGGAAATTAGGGGTGCATGCAATAAAGGTGCAGCAGTTATCATGGGTGACTTTAATATGCATATAGATTGGGTTAACCAAAATGGAAACAATACGGTGGAGGAGGATTTCCTGGAGTGCATAAGGGATGGTTTTCTAGACCAATATGTCGAGGAACCAACTAGGGGGGAGGCCATCTTAGACTGGCTGTTGTGTAATGAGAGAGGATTAATTAGCAATCTCGTTGTGCGAGGCCCCTTGGGTAAGAGTGACCATAATATGGTGGAATTCTGCATTAGGATGGAGAATGAAACAGTTAATTCAGAGACCATGGTCCAGAACTTAAAGATGGGTAACTTTGAAGGTGTGAGGCGTGAATTGGCTAGGATAGATTGGTGAATGATAGTTAAGGGGTTGACTGTGGATGGGCAATGGCAGACATTTAGAGACCGCATGGATGAACTACAACAATTGTACATCCCTGTCTGGCATAAAAAATAAAAAAGGGAAGGTGGCTCAACCGTGGCTATCAAGGGAAATCAGGGATAGTATTAAAGCCAAGGAAGTGGCATACAAATTGGCCAGAATAGCAGTGAACCCGGAGACTGGGAGAAATTTAGAACTCAGCAGAGGAGGACAAAGGGTTTGATTAGGGCAGGGAAAATAGAGTACGAGAGGAAGCTTGCAGGGAACATTAAGACGGACTGCAAAAGTTTCTATAGATATGTAAAGAGAAAAAGGCTGGTAAAGACAAATGTAGGTCCCCTGCAGTCAGAATCAGGGGAAGTGATAATGGGGAACAAAGAAATGGCAGACCAATTGAACAAGTACTTTGGTTCGGTATTCACTAAGGAGGAAACAAACAACCTTCCGGATATAAAAGGGGTCAGAGGGTCTAGTAAGAAGGAGGAACTGAGGGAAATCCTTATTAGTCGGGAAATTGCGTTGGGGAAATTGATGGGATTGAAAGCCGATAAATCCCCAGGGCCTGATGGACTGCATCCCAGAGTACTTAAGGAGATGGCCGTGGAAATAGCGGATGCATTGACAGTCATTTTCCAACATTCCATCGACTCTGGATCAGTTTCTATGAAGTGGAGGGCAGCCAATGTAACCCCACTTTTTAAAAAAGGAGAGAGAAAACAAGGAATTATAGACCGGTCAGCCTGACATCAGTAGTGGGTAAAATGATGGAATCGATTATTAAGGATGTCATAGCAGCGCATTTGGAAAGAGGTGACATGATAGGTCCAAGTCAGCATGGATTTGTGAAAGGGAAATCATGCTTGACAAATCTTCTGGAATTTTTTGAGGATGTTTCCAGTAGACTGGACAAGGGAGAACCAGTTGATGTGGTATATTTGGACTTTCAGAAGGCTTTCGACAAGGTCTCACACAAGAGATTAATGTGCAAAGTTAAAGCACATGGGATTGGGGGTAGTGTGCTGACCTGGATTGAGAACAAAGAGTAGGAGTAAATGGGTACTTTTCAGAATGGCAGGCAGTGACTAGTGGGGTACCGCAAGGTTCTGTGCTGGGGCTCCAGCTGTTTACATTGTACATTAATGATTTAGATGAGGGGATTAAATGTACTATCTCCAAATTTGCGGATGACACTAAGTTGGGTGGCAGTGTGAGCTGCGAGGAGGATGCTATGAGGCTGCAGAGTGACTTGGATAGGTTAGGTGAGTGGGCAAATGCATGGCAGATGAAGTATAATGTGAATAAATGTGAGGTTATCCACTTTGGTGGTAAAAACAGAGAGACAGACTATTATCTGAATGGTGACAGATTAGGAAAAGGGGAGGTGCAACGAGACCTGGGTGTCATGGTACATCAGTCATTGAAGGTTGGCATGCAGGTACAGCAGGCGGTTAAAAAAGCAAATGGCATGTTGGCCTTCATAGCGAGGGGATTTGAGTATAGGGGCAGGGAGGTGTTACTACAGTTGTATAGGACCTTGGTGAGGCCACACCTGGAGTATTGTGTACAGTTTTGGTCTCCTAACTTGAGGAAGGGCATTCTTGCTATTGAGGGAGTGCAGCGAAGGTTCACCAGACTGATACCCGGGATAGCGGGACTGACATATCAAGAAAGACTGGATCAACTGGGCTTGTATTCACTGGCGTTCAGAAGAATGAGAGGAGATCTCATAGAAACGTTTAAAATTCTGATGGGTTTAGACAGGTTAGATGCAGGAAGAATGTTCCCAATGTTGGGGAAGTCCAGAACCAGGGGACACAGTCTAAGGATAAGGGGTAAGCCATTTAGGACCGAGATGAGGAGAAACTTCTTCACCCAGAAAGTGGTGAACCTGTGGAATTCTCTACCACAGAAAGTTGTTGAGGCCAATTCACTAAATATATTCAAAAAGGAGTTAGATGTAGTCCTTACTACTAGGGGGATCAAGGGGTATGGTGAGAAAGCAGGAATAGGGTACTGAAGTTGCATTTTCAGCCATGAACTCATTGAATGGTGGTGCAGGCTCGAAGGGCCGAATGGCCTATTTTCTATATTTCTATGTTTCTATGTTGTCATATATTTTTTCTGCACCCATAATGATAAATAGGCTTTGTTCTGGCAATTATTGCAATCTCATTAGTTGCCATTATTGAGGTATGTACAGGTAACACTGTGGAATGTGTATAAATATATGTGTATATCTGATCCACCTCCAATACTTTACCTCCCATTCTATACAAGTTATATCATAATGCAAGTATAACATTTTTTGGAAATGTTGTAATGTGCGTTATTGGGATTTAACTGGGACCTCACATAATAAAAAAACTTACAAGATGTGGGAACAAATCTAAAGAAAGATTTATTAACTATCAAAACCAAAAGCAAAAATGCTGCGGATGCTCTAAATTTGAAATAAAAACAGAAAATGCTGGAAATATGCATCAGGTCAGGCAGCATCTGTGGAGAGATAAAGAGGGTTGGATTTTATGGGGAGTCAGCAGGCGCAATCGATGGCGGGTCGGGTGGGAAAGTGTTTTTCCCCCAGTGGGTCAGGACCCCTCTGTGAACCCGCCACCAAGCATCTTTACCAAATGTCGGATCTGTCAGCACTGAGCAAATCTGACACGCAGCGGTGGGGGAAGCATTAAAATCATTAAGTGACTTGTTTACAGCCACTTATTAATGTTTTTTCCCCAGATTTGGGGATCTGACAGGTCGCCCACCAGTATCCCGCTGTGCCTAGACCTCGTCTGTGAAGCTGAGGTGGGAGGTCAGTGGCCCTTGAATCAGCTGATGAGTTGACAGCTTCAAATGTCAAGTCAAAGCTACCAGCTAATAGAGACATGTTCCCTTAACCTCTAGTTTCTCTAAACTGCATTTCCAGATTCAGGATGCTACAAGTCTTTGCACAAGTTTCCATCCAGTCTGACCTTATTATCTCTCTCACCATTTCTACTTCACCTGCCATCTATTCCATCAGCATGGATGCTCTTGAAACTCTCTCACTTTGGTCCTCAGAATCTGACCATGATCAGCTCCAACACCAGCATCACAAGGCACTCCAGCAGCACCAACAATAATACCACCTTCTCCGCAATCAACTGATGCTGCACAGGACACAAGGCATCAATAACTGATCACATTGCTACCTGGGAGGCCAGGGATGGCCTCACCATGGCCAGATTTACTTCACTTAACACTGTACACCCTGGCTGGCACATGATGCGCCAGGTTGGCACCACTCCACACCAATCCCTACAATGCCCAAGCCATTCCTTTCACACTTATCACCATTGCGGGGGGTACCGTTATGTCTCACCATTCACTGCAACTCACTAAGCCACTTCCAAACGTGCATACTGATCTATCCAAGAACGCAAAGTGTTGAAAATAAAGGTTTCAATGTTTGACATCACATTAATATAAACTTTACATAACATTGCATAAAACACCCAAGTGTTTGTGTGTTGTTAGTTGGTATGATTGCACTAGGATGAGGGCGAGTATGAGGGATGGCAGGTAAAATGGGGATGTGATGATGTAGATAGAGAGGAATGGGTGGAGGTGCAAGGTCAGTTGGTATGAGTAAGGATGTGCAGGAGTAGGGTAGGGAAGGCATATGATGGGGATATGATGAAGTGGCACAGCAGGATGTGGTTGAGTATGGCTTTGTATTAATGTTTTGTGATCTATTGAGATCATTGAAATGTTGGCAGCACTTCACCCATGTCCTCCTGACCACATCCCTGCTTGTGCCCTCCTCTACAATGTGCAACCAGGCTGTGTTGATCTTCTTGGGAGGTCTCTCCTGCCCAAGGAGCTCTCTGTGTGCTGTGACTCCCTCCATAAGCATATGGAGGAAATCATAGAAGAGCCTGAGTGCAACTCTGTTCCTCTATGCAGTCATTGTCAGTGTTTGCAGCACCTCAATGCTGTAGAACACTGACAGCTCAAATATGAAAAGAAAGTTGGCCATGGTTCCTTTAAGGAAACCGGCTGATGAGGCATCATCAAATGACATCACCAGACCTGCTTCTGTTAATTGGCCGGAAATGTGGTAGGCGGGCTTAACAAGCCCAATCGGGGTAACTTTATTTCGCAGGCCGGGATGGAGACAGCAATGGGGTCGAGACCCGCCACCGATGTCGTCCGCCATGGACCCGCTGCGGTTCGTAAAATCCAGCTTGTGTCTCCCCCCACTGATACTGCCTGACCTGCTGAGTATTTGCAGCATTTTCTGTTTTTATTTTATTAACTACGTGATTGTTGTACATTTAATGGAGCATCGCATTTTTTAAAAAGTGTTTCACAAATCTTTTTCTTGGGACGAGAGAAGAGACAGAAAAGTCACTTATCATTTTGTTGTCAGGACATCATGAGCAATGAAATTATGATATAATTCACTGTTACTCATGTCAGTGCATCATGTTTTTGAGGCAAATCAAAAGAGATTTGCCAACAACTTGTGCATGAAGATCCCTTAATATGTAAAAATGTGAATTCAGTCCTATATAAAGTCCACTGTAAAACTGGTGCAGACTCACTATCACCCGTTTTACACTATCGCAAGATCTGCCCTCTTTTTTGATAGCTTAGTCTCCCAGCTTTCTGCACCATGGTGGAAGTGGATTTTGAATAGATCTGAGTTCAATAGGGGCTGGATTTTTGGTTTCTGCCGCCTCTGTTAGCACCCCAGAGGCGCGGCAATGGTGGCGGTAAGCACTTCTGGGTGGGCGGCTAGCTTCCAGTGCCCCGCCGGGACCTCCGGTGCCGGTTTTGATGGGGCGCCGAGCATTTCCGCCCGGAAGAGGCACTGGGTGCAACTCCGGCTCCATTTTTGGCTGCCGCCCGATCCATAGCACTCCATAGAGCGTCCCCTGCTGGGACCTCCTGTGAAAGCGGGCGGTCCGAGCTATAGCGGCTGTAGTGAGGTAAGTAATGTCGACCTCAGGTAAGTGTGATTGGGTTTTTTTTGCGATTTATGTTCTGGTGGCTTTGGTTGGGTTTTTTTCAGGGAGTTTCCCCTCCCTCCCCACCCTCCCCCACCCCCCCAGGCCTCTTAGAGCGCTCCGAGGCCGGCTGTTTAGCTCGGGATTTTCACATGCTCAGACGGCCTAGCGCCCTGAGAGAGGTGTGCAACGCCTCCCTTCGCACTCCGTCCCACACTCAGGGCCCCGATGATGAATTTTGCTGACTGAGGCGCAAACTCTTCCTGGGCGCAAACTTTACCGCCCCGCCGCCATTACCGCCCTGAAATGAGCAGCACCGAAACCCCAGCCCCAGGGGTTCCCAAACTGTGATACGTGGCCCCCTGGGGGTCTGTGAGACATCTCTGGGGGGTATGTGGGAGAAATTGCCTAATTTTAAGTTGTATTGATGTATTATAATTTGTATACTATGTACAAAGCTTGAGCATTAAAGGGGTTAAAATATTAAACCTGTATGCTGCTAGGGGTATGCGAGCAGCTGGTAAATCTGGAAGGGGATTACGCAATAAGTAAAGTTTGGGAACCTCTGGTATAGACGACAGCATCAGACCCCTCGACTGTAGCAGAATATTGTCGATTAATAGCTCTTATTTTTATTTTGGTGCAGTAATCATTGTCCCCAAAGGATTACATTCAGGTGAAAAAGAGGAATTTCTATAATTGCTTTGGGAAATCATAAGTCTTTTGCAGATGAGTGCTTTATATAATTTTTAATGAGGCCATGCGCATTTTGGAATCCCTCATCTACAAGCTGTAATTAAAACAATTAAAATGTAAACCAATGTAGTGCAACTGTTTAAAGGGTTTGGTTTCTAATTACTTCCTCCATATGTTTTGTAAAAAGCAAAATTTGCTATCTGTTCTTTTTCTCTACGCAAGATGGCTCATCACCAGGCCTTTGTTGTGCAACTGGCATAGTGAGACAGTCTGCCCATGACCATGACCGCCATTCGTCCTGCTCTGTGATTACCTGGCACGAGGGCATGATGATCTGTCTGCTTTCCACCCCCTTCTTAGCCATGCAGTTCGCTTCCAACTTAGTGCTTCATCCACCAGCCCGATAGATAATTACCAAAATGGATCCAATTGAAACAAACAGGTTATCTGTATGTGATCCTGTAACTAGGAGTCAGAAACGTAATAATCTGAGCACCGGAGACACTAATGGGTAAAAATTTGGCATTTTTGCGCCTCCAGCTAGCGCCTCTGAGGGACACAAATGGGTTTGCGACGGGGCGCAGCGAGATCAGCGACTCCCGCTAAATTCGGCGGGAGTTTAGTGGCAGCGGTACCCTGATCTCCTTCGCCCAGCGATCGTGACATCATCACCGTGCACATCGCCCCGTTAGCGCCCTGGACCTCAAATTGCCTTCCGCCCCCTGCAGCAGCGCCAGGCGAAAACACCGACAGCTACAGGAGGCGTGCATCGTGCGGCCATCCGCTTCACCAATGCTTAAAGGTGAGGTGGCCGAGGTAAGTAAAAAAAAAAAACCGTACCTTCTCTTTTTGCAGGTTTTTCTGCGGGTTCCTGCCTGCGATCAATCATCCCGGCATTCTCCTGGAGTGTCGGGCTGATCGGGCGGGATCGCAGCTGACGTCGTGGAGAAGGTCAATTTTTTTTCCTTTGCAGAGCCTGCAGCGATGGCCCTTCCCTTTAAGGGAGGAAAGAAGCCTTGCAACACGGCAGCGCTGCACGGCCCACTGTACAGCACTGCTCTCCACTCACCACCCCGCTAAATTGCGCACTCCACTTCCTTCCGTAAGCGCAAATGACGATTTTTTTTAAAGTTTGAAATCATCAGCGCCTGGCACTAACTTTTCAAACTTTGCCCAATTTCACCCTTTAACAGGGAGGGTAGAAATATCTCAAAACTACAGACTGTTTCGACAATATTCTTTTCTAAGTGCATCAGAGAAGAAACTTATATTGAATTTGTAATTAAGTCATTTTTTTTCGAACAAAATCTTTCAAGTTCATAAACCTACTTGCCTAGAGAATTTTAATCCCCCTCCAAAATGGGTGGATTGTGGGGTGGGGGGGGGGGGGAGATTAAATAGTTTAAAAAACCGAATCCTGACTCCCCCAACCCGCCTCCAACCCGCCCACTCCCTGTTTTAACAGAGGCAGGAAGTGTGGCCGACAGCCAACCTGCTATCAGGAGGCGGATTGTTCATTTAAATATTATAATGAGGCTGGCGGGCCTCATGGGGATCAATCTTTGCAAATGTAACTCTTTCTGGTCGGGTTTCCCAGGCCTCAGGGAGCCTGCCAGCTAAAGGAAGGCGAGGACTGCTGGATCCAGGAGGCCAGTGCCTTTCCACTTACCTGCTGGATTCAGCTTCCCTGTTTCTCTCACGGCTCGCGATCAGATGCCCCCCACCGCTTCCCCCAAGGCCTCCGTTCTCCCTGAGGCCTCTGGCTAGCCCCCAACCTTCCCTCCCCGAGGCCTCTGATTCCCCCCTCCAGCCTCCAACCTCCCCCCTCTCCGGCCTCCGATTGTCTTCCCAGCCTTCCGACATAAGAACATCAGAAATAGGAGTAGGAGTCGGCCATTTGGCCCCTCGCGCCTGCTCCACCATTCAATAAGGTCATGGCTGATCTGATCCTGGCCTCAACTCAACTTCCCTGCCCACTCCCCATAACCCTTGACTCCCTTATCATTCAAGATAAGGGACATTCCACCTTCGGTTCCAATGCTCCACCGCCCCCTGACCATTCACCCCCCAGATCCTCCTTCAGCCCCGATTCACACCCTCCATTGCTCCTACGGCCGCTGACCACTGCCTGATCTTCCTCTGGCCCCAATTCACCACCCCCCCCCCCTCCCCCCGCCATCCCTCCCTCCCTCTCTGCAGTCTAGTATCACAGGCCTACCCACCCACAGCCAGCCAGCCTTTCCATCTGGGAATGTTAAATGTTCTCCCAGGTTGCCCGACTGCTTTCTAGCCTCCCCTGCCCCTGACCCACCTCCAGATTAAAAGTCTGGCCATAGTGTCACCAAGAGGCTATGACAAAGTTTAGACACCTCCCCAGAGAAATGGAAGGGAAATCAAAGATGAATTACCCTGGCTGTCTTCATGCTCCTGGAGTGGATGGTTATAGAATGGCATTGACGGAGTGCTAGGGCATATTGTTTCCCTGCCTTTCTTCACGGTGGAATGGCACCTGGATTAAAGGAGACCTAAAAATGAAGAAATTCACTTACAACTGGGAGATATAGAATGTCTCTTCTTGCACTGATTCAATAAAAGTTACCACCCTGAATATAGTGTGGAGCTATGGCTGGTAGATTGGAGTGAGTCTTGCATTTTCCACTTTTAGATTAACATTAGTTTAACCATAAATGCAATGAGTTATGTCATTTTTTAGTTGGGTTCCAAGGTGTGAAGAAATAACAGACATTCCACTCGGGATGGGGAGGGAGAAAATCTGATGTTGTATCCTCCTGCCCTATAACAGGAGCGCTCATTTACATAGGTGACAACATCGAGAATTCAGTATTCTTCCCCTCCCCCACTTTTCTTGATTAGGTCCAGAACTATCACTGCTACATCACTGTCTGGGAAGGTAAAATGATCTGAGCCATTAACTTGTGCACAGCTGGGTTTTGATGCCACCCTCAAAATAGCCGATTGGAAGATAATGGGGGTTGGGTGGATTGTTCCCAGTAATCCGGTCATTATGAAAATAGACTCTCATGCTACCGCACTGTATTCCCTGGCAACTTGCCCAAATTGGGTGTGCTATACCAACAAGATGTTTATATTGTGTTTTGATTTTGTTCAGGAAGATGAAATTCGTGGGACCTGAACCAAAGAACTTAAAAGTCTTACGTGATATGTTGGTATAGTTTGTTCTTATAGTGCTGTCTAGTTGTGTTGTCTGGATTTCTCTCTCCTCTTTAAGGATGGAAATGTATCCATGTGGGCCGTTGAAGTTGAGTGTGACGTTCACTTGATTGCTATGATTGCTTTTATCCTGTGGCGAAATGACGCAGCATTGTTAGGAAAGCTGGTGTAACTGCTCCAAGCGGCTAACAAAGTTGTGCAACGTCATTCCATCCTTTCCCATCATAGCAATCAGAGAGCAGTTAAAAACATTGCCATGCCGTGCTGGCCGCAGTCTAGACAGAGGAAATAAAAATCTCCTCTCACTTGTGCTCAATCTTTTAGCTCCGAGATTCATCCAGCTCAGACAAATGTGACCAAGGTCTCATCCATAGGAACGATCTAAAGCATTCCTAAAGTGGCATTGTTGTGCATCAACTATGACAAAAATTGAATTTTTGTCCTTGGTTTTTCATGGTTTTGTTTAATTTTACAAAAGCATTTGCAGCATCAGTTCCACCACCTCGCCTTGTCATTTCTGATCCACCGAGACTACTTTCATCTCCTTTGTGCCTTGGTACTGAGCCCTCTACTCTTCACTTGATCAGAAATCTGTCCATTTCTTTTTTGACAAAGCACGCCTTCCCTGCACTAGGTGACGGATGCTTGCTTTGTTTCGGAGTGGGTCCTGGAGCTGTAATCTAGGCAGAGTAGACGCTGCTACCACTAGTTTCGTGGAGTTATGCAGTTTCTTGGTTTAGTAAATGTTTCCCTGATCCATTTTCTTCTTTCGTCTTTTTTCCATGCTTCACTTTGGCTGAGGAAGCAGACAGACCCCCTGCCCTCCCTCGCCACCATCCCCCCCAGCCTCCTCACCACCCCCACCCTCCCTACCCACCCACCCCACCCTCCTCACCACCCTCTACCCTCCTTCCCCCACCCTCCACACCACCCCCTGCCCACCCCCCCCACCCTCCTCACCACCCTCCACCTTCCTTCCTCCATGCTCCACACCACCCTTGGCCCTCACTCCCCAACCCCCACAACCCCACCAACCCCTGCCCTACTCCCCCACCCTCCTCACCACCCCCACCCTCCCTCTCCACCCCCTCCACCCACCCCAACACCCCCCACTCTCCCTCCCCACCGCCCCCACCCACCACACCACTCTCCACCCTCCTACCTCCACCCCACCACCCCCTGCCCTCCCCACCAAGCCCCGCCCTCCTCACCACCCCTCACCCTCCTCTCCACCCCCTCCACCCATCCCAACACCCCCCCACTCTCCCTCCCCACCGCCCCCACCCACCTCACCACCCTCCACCCTCCTACCTCCACCCCACCACCCCCTGCCCTCCCCACCATGCCCCGCCCCACCCCACCCCCTCCCCACCTCCCCCGCCCTCCTCACCATCCCCCACCCACCCCACCACCCCCTGCCATCCCCACCAAGCCCCGTCCTCCTCACCATCCCCTGCCCTCCCCACCCCCCCCCCACCCCCACCCGCAGCCTGTTTCAGCTCGGTGTCAGTCCTGATTAATATCTGCTCTCTTGGTGCCACACAAAGGCAGTTGAGTTGATTGTTGATTTCCCCTTTCTTTTGTGGGAATAAAGCCTTCACCATACTTGCCTCTATCCCCATATTCCATTGCATTGCAGAGATACAGAAGTCGGGCATATACATGGAACCTGCCACAATGGGGCTCAGTGCTATGATATACCAGCGGGCTGTGCTACTATTTTATCCAACTTCATGTCATAGAGCGCTGAAATTTCGGATTACAACAGTTTCATTTACCCCACTGATAAAAATGGCCATTCCGCTTTGGTTTCTGCCACGTCAGGTTAGAAAATGGCTCCAGCAGCTGATTAAAGTAAAGTTAGGCAATCAACCACACATGGCAAAGAATAGTCACCAATTTCTTGGGTGCCTTATTAACAAGAACAATTTCTAATTTTAAGCCAACAAACACAAGCACCACATTGTCTCCGGTTAACAGATAGCAGCCTGTCCAGATAAAGGGAGCAATTGAGCAGAGATGAGAGAAAAAATACCACAATGACACAACAGAATCTACTGGAACGTCAATTCATTCGTGTATCCCAGATTTTGTGTGTTAAACAATGGCCTCATTCTCTGTTTCTAACCTAAACTAGGCCATGTGATGTTTGGGTTATTGACTGCATTCCCAGTGTGCAAAATGTTATTATTTCATTGAGAATGTATTTTTAAAGTGTGCTAATCATTCAGTATTTGAAGTCGTGAAAGATATCTGTGTTCCTTTCATTCAAGGGCTGTAAATCTATCCTAATTCTACGAGCATAACAGAGTGATCATTTTATGCTTCTAATGCACTGTTATTCCACACAAAACCTGAAACCAGAAATTCTTGTGTGACATAAATAGAACAATAGCTAACTCTAAGTGTACTTCAAGGTTTTAACATATTTGAAGAGTTTCGAGGAGACAATAAGGTAGCAGAGCAAAATGTAACCACTTTATAAAGTCATCTGATCCAGAAGAGTTTATCGCTCTACCAATATGATAACAAACAGACAATTTTTAAAAATGAAAATATTTACATCTGTATGGATCTGGATGTAGATACCCGATCAACACACAATTTTTACCCAACGTTACAGCTTTGGTCATTCAAGCCTTTTTCATTCCTTGTATTATTTTACTTATCCATTTAAAAATCATAAAATATTTTGCAATTACTCCAATTTGAGTGCTCAGCAAACTTAGTACTATTGAATTTCATCTAGAGACAGTGGCATACAGAGAAACCCAATCACTTTTATGCAAATAAATGCTTTTAAATTTTCTCTGTTTTGGTTTCTGTTTAGTAGTTGGATAAATGTTTACACGGATTGTGATAATTACATCTGCAACTGAATATTACATCTCTCAGTTCGTAGAAATCTTGATATCTTGACTCCTGGCTGGCCTCCCATGTTCCACCCTCCATAACTTGAGATCATCCAAAACTCTGCTGCCCATATCCTAATTCACCCGTTCACCCATCACCCCTGCGCTTTCTGACCTACAGTGGCTCCCGATTAAGCAACGCCTCGATTTTAAAATGCTTCTCCATGTTTTCCAATCCCTCCATAGCCCCCCTCGCCCCTCCCTATCTCTGTAATCTCCTCCAGCCCTACAAAGCCCCCCACCCCCGAGATATCTGCGCTCCTCCAATTCTGGCCTCTCGAGCATCTTGATTTTAATCGCTCCACCATTGGTGGCCATGCCTTCAGCTGCCTGGAATCCCCTCCCTAAACCTCTCTGCCTCTCTACCTCTCTTTCCTCCTTTAAGACGCTCCTTAAAACCTACCTCTTTGACCAAGCTTTTGGTCAGCTGCCCTAATACCTGGCTCAGTGTCAAATTTTGTCTGATAACACTTCTGCGAAGTGCCTTGGGATGTTTTACTATGTTAAAGGCACTATATCAATGCAACTTGTGCTTGTTGTTGATCCAGACCTAATCCTGATTCAACCAAAAGAGATCCTGGCAAATTATTTGGGTACTTTGTCCAAGACTGGTTTGTAATGTTTTTTTTTACAGTTATATTCTTATCATCTTTGCATGGTCTGATCAGTTTTCTCATAGCTACGTCACATATCGTTGAGGTAGAAATGACTTAAAGCACATAGAGCAGAGCTATTTTTACAGTCTAACAATGACATTAGCTTCTTATCATTCAGCGTATATTGCACATACCTAGAATGTTTTATTCATTTAATACAACAGTACAGCATATTGCAAAAGCAAAATATTGTGGATGCTAGAAATCTAAAAAGAGAAAATGCTGGAAATTCTCAGCAAGTCAGGCAGTATCAGTGGCGAGAGAAACAGAGGTAAAGGTTCAGGTCGATGAGATTTTGTCAGAACTGTCGAAAGGTCATCGACCTAAAATGTTGGGATAATTTTTAACCCCCAAATATGGGTGGGTTGGGGGTCAGCTCAGATGATAAAATATTAAAAATCTTAAACCCGCCTCCAACTCGCCCACTTCCGGGTTTAATGGAGGCGGGACAAGGGGCAGGCTGCCAACCCACTCCCAGGAGGCGGGTTGGCCATTTAAATATTCTAATGATGTTGGCAGCCTCAAGTTTAGCCTGCTTTAACCCTGGCTGGCTGGGTTTCCCAGGTCTCGGTAAACCCGGCAGCTCAAGGGAGGCAAGGTCAGCTTCGGGGAGAAAGTAATGGCCCTTACAACACAGTACGGTCAGGAGGAGCAAGGGTGCCTTCCCATGCCTCCCAAGCTTACCTTCTTCCCTTGGATCGGATTCCCCCTCCCCAGTCATCAGACCCCCCCATACAAAGACCACCCTCGGTCGGAGATCGGAACCTCCGCCGCCCTCCCCGCCCCCGACACATACCCCCTGCCATGCTCCCTGTAGCAGCTGCAGGCTCCCTACCTACAGCTGTTGTCTGCTCCAGAGTCCTCCCTACCTGACTGCAAGCCAAATCTGTCAATCAGGCAGGGTTCCTGTCAAAAAAAAGTTGCACGCTTTTGAGTTAGAACGCCACAGCATGCGGGGAAACCTCTTAGTGGTGATGTCTGCAGATCCCCAATATCTGGTTGAGCAGTAGTTAGAACCGGCACACCAGACACCCATGCTGTACTTTTAGCTAATGTGAGGGTGGACTGACTTCAGCCTTCACAACATAGCAGAAGTATGATGATTGCATTAACTTTGAAATGCAATGTCTTTTCTAACTCATGGGGCTGGAACTTGCTGGAAAAATAATGGCGCGTGAAGAACACACTCCGCTATTAATGCGCAAATCAGCCAGCAAGTTCAAAGGATTAAGAGATACGCCGCGACTTGTGAATCTCCAGAACTTGCTGGTCCATTTACGTCGCACCATCCTTTTGTTTCACACAAAAGGCATCTCTCCCTTAGCCTCTCCATTATTTGTAAGAACTTGCTGGATTTGCACGTTAATTGCCCATTAAGCACATCACAGAAAGTTAAGTCCAGTAATTAATAGATTGATCATTGTAATGACTGCCAATCACCCTCTCTGGACCAGAAAGTGAACAATTTAAACGGTGGAGTCTCATTCCTTCAGATAGTGAATTGTTATCGGAGATTTAAAAAAGTCAAATTTAATTATTTTTTCAAAATTCTTACTTTTCTTACTTGTCTCTTTTGTTCTCTCTCTCAATCCTTCTTTCCCTTTCTTTATTTCTCTTTCTGTACCTGATTTTGCTCTAATTCGCCCTCTTTCTCAGTCCATCCTGTGTTTATTTCTCAGTCCTTAAATCTCATTAGTTGGTCCTGTCGTTCAGTCAGGTCCCAGAGGCCCCGTTGTCCTTGCTGTGTTGTTATCAGCTCACACTTCCATCAAGTTCGGGCACAAAAACATTTTGAGCTGAAGGGTGCAGAAAATAGTTTAACAAACGGTACATGCTATGCGATGCTCTGCTCCAGCAAGATCCAGCCCATAGTGTATTAGAGGTAATACAATATGTAATTGTCTTCTAGACCTAGCAATTTATGAAAAAAGACAGTGTAAAACCTAATGTTGGTAGACGTTCCACCCACTCTGGTTCAATAATTAGTGGATGGAGGTCAACTTGCATCCAAACCCAATCCTTGTAATTACTTGAGCTCTTCCATCCATCAGACTTACCAGTACTCAAGCAGATAAAGATAATAAAGTTGACAACAGCTTTGCTGGATGATCTACAGAAAGTAACATCCAGCGTAAGGGAAAGATGAGAAAACTGCAGGCATAGAATTCTCAGCTCTATTACGCAGGGCCCAAGTTTTGGGTGGAGTTGCTCCTAGTTTTTTGGAGCAACTAGTTTGGTTTGGAATATGTTAGAAATTGCAATTCTCGGATAATAGTTTGCTCCAGTTCTAGTGAGTTAGTTTAGGTTGGCTTTAGGTAAGGTATTTTTTTTTCAAAAGGGGGTGTGTCCAGCCACTCAGGACTGTTTTGCAAGTTTCAGCAGTGAAAACTTACTGCAAACTAACTTAGGATGGAGTAAGTGTCCACTTTTGTAAGTTCTGAAAAACCTGACCTAGAGTTAAGTTTAGTGCAGGCACAGCCAGAGACGGGGGGGGGAAGCATTAAACACACAGGACACATCAACATCACAACAGGGGGGGAGGGAAGTTAGAGGATTTTCCATAAACACCTTCATAACAACATTAAAGAAGCAAAATACATTTAAAGCAGTAAGCACAAAACAAAACAGTACATTTACGAAGCACTAAAAAGTAATAAGCAATTAATTAATATAAAATAGAAGGATCCCTGCACCTAAAGCTTCAAGACCAAAGTAATAAGCAACCAATCAATAAAAAATAAAAAAATAGAAGTCCTACCTTTATGTGAAGGGAAGGTGTTTCTGTCAGTGTTTCTCTCTCTCTCTCTGTATCTGACAGTGAGGGGTGGGGGGGGGTAGGGTGCGTGTGGGGGGGAGGTGTGGTGTGGGGGTTGATGTGGGGGTGGTGGTGAGGGTGTGGGGGGTGTGTGTGGGGGTGTGTGTGTTTGTGTGTGTGTGTGTGGGGGTGGGGGGTGGGGATGTGTGTGAGATGGGGGGATGTGGTGGGGGGGTGTGGTGGGGGTGTGTGGGGTGGGTGTGTGTGTGGGGTGTGGGGGTGTGTTGGGGGGAGTGGGGGTGTGTGAGGGGGTGGGGGGGTGGTGGCGGGGATGGTGTGAGATGGGGGGGTGTGGTGGGGGTGTGTGGGGTGGGTGTGTGGGGGGGCGGTGTGTGGCGGGGGTGTGTGGCTGAACACGGGGGGGGGGCTGTGGGGCAGAACGTGGGGGGGGGGGTGTGGGGGGCTGAACACAGGGGGAAGGGAGGCTGGACGGAGGCACCCCTGCTCTCTCCTCCAGCCCTTCGATCATTTCGAGTGCCCCCCAACCCACACTCCTCCATCCCTTGCCACGCTCCTCCATCCCTTGTCACGCTCCTCCATCCCTTGCTTCGCTCCTCCATCCCTTGCCTCGCTCCTCCATCCCTTGTCTCGCTCCTCCATCCCTTGTCTCGCTCCTCCATCCCTTCCCATGCTTCTCCATCCCTTCCCATGTTTCTCCCCCACCGATCACCTCCCCATGTTTCTCCCCCACCGATCACCTCCCCAGTGCCCTCTTTCCACGCTCCTCCATCCCTCCCCGGTACCCACACCATTCTGAAACAGACTGGGGAAAAACGCCCTGCTGAGCATGCGCGCACGTTGCAACGCGCACGCGCAACGAAGCCGGCAGTCTTCAGACACGCAGGGGTTTAGCCCCGCCCACCTGCAGCTTGCTCCGCCCCAGGAAGACTGCGCTGCGCCACGCCACGGTCCAGGAGGACCAGAGAATTGCAGCAAAATATTCCGGCGCACCTCCGAGCCCAGACAGGTCACGTAAGTCTCGGAGGTGCGCCGTTTTCACCTGATGCCGAAACTTGGGCCCATAGTGCTGTAACTGGGACACTGTCGGCAGAAGACTGTGAGAACTAGACACATTTAAAATAAATTATCATTGGACCCTATAAATGAGATGGCGACAATTATAAAGCCAGGAAACTTAACAATGCATATTAACAAGGGACTTAGGGGCCGAAATTCAGTAACGCCCCATTTGCAGCGATAACGAGGTGAGGTGGGATTTCCAGCACCCGGCACAGAAGTCTCGTCCCAGCCACGAAATTGGGGCTACCACCCGCGAGAGAAAGTGGAGCGCAATGCCGGGTGCTTCACTTCATCTCGGGGGTGGGACCAGGGCGCTAAGCACGGGAATTTTCCAGCGCTACGCAGATCACCGAGTAGCGCTACTGGGAGCATAGGGCCCTCCCCTTCCATTAAAGGGGAGGGCACGCTGTGAGCTCAGCAATGGGGCGGGGAACCACCACTTTACCAGCGGGGAGCGAGGTGACATGGCAGTAGCCCGGCACAGAAGCGGAGTGCTAGGCTGCAACATGGCGGCACGGACCCCACAAATTCATCAATGCAAGATCGCGACCGGTAAGTCGGCCTTTGGAAAAAAAATGGCGCCATGCACCTCCCCTTTAATTTTCGCCCCGCGAGTGGAATGCGGCCCGGTTCGCGACTCGCGAAGCTGGCGCGGGCATCGCCCGACACAGCCTCATAGGCCACTACTGAATTTCTGCTCCAGGGCAAAAATGGGTCCCTGCGCACAGTGATGACAGATTAGGAAAAGGGGAGGTGCAACGAGACCTGGGTGTCATGGTACATCAGTCATTGAAGGTTGGCATGCAGGTACAGCAGGCGGTTAAGAAAGCAAATGGCATGTTGGCCTTCATAGCGAGGGGATTTGAGTACAGGAGCAGGGAGGTGTTACTACAGTTGTACAGGGCCTTGGTGAGGCCACACCTGGAGTATTGTGTACAGTTTTGGTCTCCTAACTTGAGGAAGGACGTTCTTGCTATTGAGGGAGTGCAGCGAAGGTTCACCAGACTGATACCCGGGATGGCGGGATTGACATATCAAGAAAGACTGGATCAACTGGGCTTGTATTCACTGGAGTTCAGAAGAATGAGAGGGGATCTCATAGAAACGTTTAAAATTCTGACGGGTTTAGACAGGATAGATGCAGGAAGAACGTTCCCAATGTTGGGGATGTCCAGAACCAGGGGTCACAGCCTAAGGATAACAGGTAAGCCATTTAGGACCGAGATGAGGAGAAACTTCTTCACCCAGAGAGTGGTGAACCTGTGGAATTCTCTACCACAGAAAGTTGTTGAGGCCAATTCACTAAATATATTCAAAAAGGAGTTAGATGTAGTCCTTACTACTAGGGGGATCAAGGGGTATGGCGAGAAAGCAGGAATGGGGTACTGAAGTTGCATGTTCAGCCATGAACTCATTGAATGGCGGTGCAGGCTCAAAGGGCCGAATGGCCTACTCCTGCACCTATTTTCTATGTTTCTATGTTTCTATGACGTCATCATTGCCGGCACAGCGGCCCAGGGCACTACCAGTGGGAGCGGGCCGCTACCAGAATTTCGCGGGAGACGGTAGCGGCCCTGCGCCCCTGGCGAGATATCATTTCTGCCCCCCCCGGGTGGGGGCGCTAGCAGGACACGCAAACGATGTGAATTTCTCCCCGTCAGTATGTGAAATTCAGAATGGATGACAACAGAGTAATCAAAACAGTGCTATTTGTTCAAGCTCAAGGAATAAGACCAAGAGGAAGGCAGCAGATACTAAAGAAAGGTGTGATAGCTAAAATGGCACCACATAGAAGTATATAAAATAGTATCCAGTATAGTAAAAGTAAATCCAGAACACTACTTCAAGTTAGCCCACGACAAAGATTTAAAATGGCAAAAGACAAATTCAGGATGGATGACAGGAACTTCTTCACACAAAGAATGGTCAACACAAGGAATGGACTTACCTACAGGAAATGGAAGCAAAAACCCAGAATCATTAATAAAGCTGTTTGATGGAACAATTTCTGGCCTGTTGTAGATTAGTGAGCTCAAATGTGCCAAATGACCTTCCTCATCCCCATTGTTCTTGTGACTAGTGCCAGAGCAATATTGGGCAAGGTGTGTTGACAATCTCAAGTGAACGCACATGTCTAACCTTTGAAAAATTCTTGATCTCCATTTCCACTGAGTACTCCCATTTTCTTGATGCCGTTGTCTTGTATCTATATTGAATTAGTTCGTATGAAACTCTTATCAATTGTTCATTACTTCAGTATAGTTATAACCAATAATTATTCTATACCTAACAAAATATGCAGCAATTACCCAAAAATTACAAAATGGCACCAGGCTATTTGGTCCAACCAAGCCATATTGGTGTTTATCCTCCATACAAGCAATCATTTTGATCCCAGGTACCCATTCTGTTCCATATCCATTCCTTCCCATTTCCTTCAAAGACCTATTTAACCTATTCTTAAAAATTGGCGTGGGGTCTCTGCTTCAATGATTAACTCTCATAATACATTCCACATCCTCTCAACCGCCTATGTAAAAAAATTTCTTCTGTTCTCAAAATGTCTTACTTATAGTCAATGTTAGTTGCGGTAGCTCTACAATATGATATTTTGATTCTATATTTAGATGTCCATCTGTAAAAGATGTTACAAGGTATATAACAAACACTACAAGGAACACATTCAAAAGATTATGAAAGGAATCTGAGTGTGACTCATTGTTCGAGTACTGTGATTTCATGCCAAGAAGCTGGATTCATGTCCAAGTTTGAGGTTTTATTACCATCTGGTGTACATAGCACTCATCCTCTCACCCAGATAATAGTTCAATTAAATACATACTTTCCATGATTCCAAAATAGGGATAAGGTGGATCAAGAAGTGATGACACCCCAGGACAGGGAGGTTAAAGTGGTAATATCTGAGTTCCTTCTAGTGATGATCTGGTGATGGAGAGGTTCAGATTGAGGAGGACAATTAGTCATAACTATCAGTTGAGGAGGTGACACAGAGAGGGAGGCATGTCCTTAATACATCGTAGATTTTGGGGTAGTCATCATTTTTTGGGGAGAACTAGTCTTCCCCTTGATTGATTTGGGACTGGGGATTGGCCTGACCTTAACTGTAGCAACACAGGACCAGGGGTAGGCCATTCAGCCCCTCGCACCTGCACTGGCATTCAATGAGATCATGGCTGATCAGTACCTCAACTCCATTTACCCGCCTTAGCTCCATCTCCCTTAGCACTCACAGCCTTTCAGGGGAGAGAGTTCCAAACTACCCTTTGTGTGGAAAAGTGATTTCCCTCATAAATGGCTGAGCTCCAATTTTAAGATTAGGTCCCCTCATTCTTGATTGCCTATTAGAGGAATAGTTTCTCCCTATCTACCCTTTTGAATCCTGTCAACATTTTAACCCTTCAATCAGATCACCCCTCAATCTTCTATACTCAAGAGAATACAAGCCAAGTTTATACAACTTGTCCTCATAATTTAACCTACCAAGCCCTCGGCTTAGTATATTAACTGAGGATTTCAGCACTGATTTAAAATGAAAAGAAAAATACAGTTTTTATTCTGTTATTGTGGTTACTCAAATACTGTATCAGTAAACTTTGCAAAAATTAAAGTACATTCATTCATGAAACAATTCAGAAGGAACCAGAAGGAACAGTAATGTATGCACCTGTGAGTATGCTCACAGGTTTGTAGAGCCAGGGTGTCCCTGGCGACGGAGCCTTCCGCAAGAGGTGGACGCCGGTGGGACTGGAGTGCATCATCACCACCAGCAACCAAATTTTAATTTGAAACACATGTCTAAAGTTTAATTTGTGCAAGTTTGTCGGTTTTAGTGCCCCCCCGCCCCTTTTAGCGACCCCCTCTAAAAAAAAAACAAGAGGGCACTTGAAAAGTTTTTGGAGTGTACCCCCTCCCACCCCATTAATCAGGAGGCACTTGATTATTTGTTTTCTACAAAAAAAAATAGTTGTCAAGCTGTGAGGCGCCGGAGGGACTGGAGTGCATCATCACCCCCGGCAACCAAATTTTAATTTGAATCACATGTCTAAAGTTTAATTTGCTTAAGTTGTCGGTTTCATTGCCCCCCCCCCCTTTTAGCCAGGGGGCACTTGTATAATTTCTGTTTTTGGTGCCCTCAAAAAAAAAGGAGGCACTTGAAAAGTTTTTGGAGTGTGGCCCCCTCTTTAATCAGAGGGCCCTTGATTATGATGTCTACAAAATAGTTGAAGAGTTGTGAGTGGCTTAGCCAGTTCGTGATGGCCACAAGATTCAATAAAACCCCAGTCACATGTGTCTAGGTCATCCACGATGAGGTATGCAGTTGTGAGCCTCGTGGACGAGCTGGCAATGTGTAGTGTGTTTGTTAAACCTTTGTTAATAAACCAACTAGTTCTTAATAGCGATGTGTTGCTATGAATTCTTAAGCAAAGAACCCATGAAGCAAATACAGTACACCAGTGGTACTGTGGATTGAGAGTTGCATTGAGATTTCGAAAATGGTTTGAGATAATCCAAGTTCAGTTCATGTAGAATCCCTATAGCCAACAAAGAGAAAGAACTCTTATCTTGTCAGAAAGAAAGGAACTAAATAAATCTAGAAGATCCAATCTATTTAAGCACTATATAATTTTATAAATTATACTCTTAAACATGTAATAAAAATCCATGCCTGACTGGATTCAAAGGAACTTTTCCAAAACTCTGCAAGTCAGAGATCTGGTATATATTTTCAACTTAGAAAAGAGGATGAAGATTTCATATTTTGGTTTAACTGTAAAAGCCCAGAGCCCTCTGGTGGTGACAGTGAATCTAGAATGCGGAGCTAAAATCTGTCTCAAAAACCTGCACAGAGGGGCCACTGCTCTCTGCTAACCTCCTGATGCCAGTCCCAACAACAAAAGTCATGATTTAGCTTTAAACATATATTCAGAAACCACGTGTCTGATAGACCACCCAGAGTCAGTCCAGCAGAAGTTGTAATAGACAGGATGCACATTATCTTTATTTGTTCTCTAGTCTTTGTTGATAATTTCACCGCTTCTGATTGAGGAACTATCTTAATCTGCAACATGTTTTTGCTTAAAAAAAAAATTGGAGTTAATTTTGTGCTCATCAAGGCGGAGTAACCATTGCTGGACATGAGAACATCTTTCCACTTTCATACGTAACCCCAGCAACGGCCATAAGCAGCTCAGAAATAGCACAAGTTAGACACAGAATAACTGTCGCTGGGCATTGCCCTGATAGTGTTATCTCAAAAGATTATCCACTGTATGGAACAGTTCCATTTCCCACACCATTTCCTGAGTGGGGTTGCCAGTTAATGCTGCACCACAGACAGGTTTGTGCAGTGGAAACCTGCTAACCAGGAGATGGGCTCAAACTGCCCAATGACACTTCAGTTAGGTCACCTGTCTGGAGAGGATGAAAAAGTATTAGTGTTGGAGCCCACAGTAAAACCTATCGATCGCTAGGAAGAGCTTAAACCCAATCAAAATGATAAAAAGTATAATCAATCGAACTAATCAAAGTACAGAATGTCATCTAAACAGAACCAGACGACAATGAAAAAATAAATAAGTGTCTAGTGATACGAGTAACATAGAAACATAGAAAATAGGTGCAGGAGTAGGCCATTCAGATAATATTAAACCATTTCATTCAGCTGTAACAGGTCCTACATGTAGCATAAATGGTTGAAAGTAACGAAAATGATCAAGTAAATCAATCTTATGATATGCTCATGCATTGTGGGTAATAGGTCACACTTTCACAGCTACAGTCTTACACAAATCTCAGCCAGGCCATTGGAGAATGTGCCAAGCAAGAGGCTGGGTGGATTCCTAAAGGAAGGGAGGAAACAGACAAAAGCTCTCCAAGAGTCACCCTTGAGTGTATTTGAACAACTGCTTACAGATCAACATTAAGAGAGGCCCAGAAACTGCTCATCTGCCTGTTCTCTTAGCCAGGGAATGGTATAAAGAAAGAAAGACTTGCATTTATCCAGCACCTTTCACGATCACCAGACGTCTCAAAGCACTTTACAGCCGATTAAGTACTTTTGGAGTGTAGTCACTGTTGTAATGTGGGAAACACGGCAGCCAATTTGTGCACAGCAAGCTCCCACAAACAGCAATGTGATAATGACCAGATAATTTGTTTTCTTGTTCTGTTGATTGAGGGATTATATTGGCCAGGACACCGGGGATAACTCTTCTGCTCTTCTTCAAAATAGTGCCATGGGATCTTTTACGTCCACTTGAGGGAGCAGACTGGGCCTCGGTTTAATGTCTCATCTGAAAGACAGCACCTCCGACAGTGCAGCACTCCCTCAGCACTGCACTGGAGTGTCAGCCTAGATTTCTGTGCTCAAGTCCCTGGAGTTGAGCACAGAAACCTTCTCACTCAGAGGCAAGCGTGCTACCCACTGAGCCACAGCTAACACTAGCGTTGGACTGGGGTGGGGGGCAGAGGGGAGCATACAACTAAACCAAAACAAAAAGTATTTGAAAATAAATGTGAACAATAACACATAATGAAGATTAATATCTGTAGAAAGGTTTTCCTTAATACAAGAAACAGCAGCAAACACAGATGGTCTGGGTTATGAGCTGAGTGTAATCGTTTCATGGGCTCCGCGAAGATGAGATGTATCAAAATGCTGAAGATCAGGAACCAGGAGCTGAATCCAGCCTTCAGCCTTTTCATAAACTAGACTTTCTGGAACTATCCATCCTTCAGATCATTAAAGCAGAAATCGGCTTTATAAGCTGATAATTTTGAAACAAACTTTAGCAGCTTAGGACTGTGGAGTGTTTAACTTGTCTCTACTGGGCATCAAAGAAAAAAGTTATTCTTAATTTCAGGATCCCGTGCTGACATTTTGTGGACTCTGATTAGATCAATCGTGACTGTGCTCTCATTTCTTGACGTGCTGCAGTCATGAGAAAACCCATAGGCTCACATCAGCTGGCGTGTGAAGAATACTCTGCTGTAAGATGAGGAATTCAAAAGCTTTATGAAATGGGGACTGAAGGTGATATCAATTCCAATGTGACTGTCATCCCAGAATGCAATATTGTAGAATGTTCCATACTTCACAATCAAGCATTCACAACTAAGAAAAAAACAAGAAATATATTTTCCGATCTGAGTAATTAAATATTAAAATATAGTTGTAACTTCTGCTCTATAAATACTCTTCAGCAATCTTACATTATTGCTGGCGTGGAATTCGAGCTTGATCTTTCACATCAGACCATCTTATTATGAAGCAGGAACGTGCACAGGTAAGCGTGCAGCACAAGGATGTGCCAGTCGCCCAGTTTCCGAGAACTAAATGTCAGATATATAACATGTTCCACGAGGTAATAAAGAATTGTGCATGGCGAATAACCGACTGATTGCTTCCCTGTGCGGAAAGGCCTGTACTCCCCAGGGCAGCATGGTAAACATCAAGATATCATCATATGAGGAGTTACAATGATAGCCTGCATCCTGCCACCACACCACACGTTGGAGCATCCTGCCCACCTTTCTGCTCTCAATTTATTCTTTTTCTTTCTTCCTGTTCCTTTAGTCTCTGCTTCTCTCTTTTTTTTCCCATTTCTTTCTGCCAGCATTTCTCTCTTCTTTCAGTTTCTCTTGGTCTTTGTCCCACATATCTGTTACAGAACGGGCCGTCTGCTATGGCCATCGTTATGGGGAGCTCACTTCAGAGATAATTGGGTTGTGATTATTGCTGAAGCATTCTCTGAAATGAAAGGGCCTTTGGGCCAGTGGAAGTGAAAAATCCTCAAATTTTCAACTTACTGCTGCAAAATAGAAATATTCTATGGTCCCTTCCATTTATCTAATTTTAACAGCATTTCACAAAGTTCTCAGTATGGTCTTGGTGGACCAGTACACGATGTCTGATGGATCAGACTTATCCCACAGTGCTGCACACCAAGCTCCTCCGCTAGCTGCTTTTTTTAAAAGACAAAATAGTCTTAAGAAACCAATTGCTGCTATCAAAAATTACAGTGTCAAATAAGTTTCTAAAATGTTACAGGATGGGTCTGAATGCAACCACTTAGATGCAAAATTGGCAACATGTTGTTTATCTAATAAAATAAATGATCAATTTAGATTATTTGATTGAAATTTGGAAAATTGAATTCTTCTATGTATGCCATAGGGTAAAACCCTGGTACTGAATGATGTCCCTACTGATTTTTAGGTTTCAGCATTACATTAATCTCTCAGACATTACTGCATGGATATGCGGAGGCCTTTGATGAGGACATGATAACAACTTCTATCTCAAATTATTTAATTGATAAATGGGGAAAAAAACACCAGCTACAGGCCACTTTGGCTCGTTAGTGTAGATTATAAAATCAGTCCAGCAGATTAACAATAAGATTTGAGAAGGTGCTTCTATTCGTCGACACATCAGGTTGGCTTTATCAAGGTACCTTTCTAGACTATCCAGTAATTTTGTACTAAAAAGGACATTCAATCCACTTTTTCTCCCCATCTTTAAATTCAAAAGTCTGGTTGTCACATGAAACCATTCCTGTGACAAATCACAGTGTACGTCTTCACATATGGTTCCCCCCAATGCAATGCATGTGCTACCAATTCTGAGCCAACCATGACAACAGATGAGATGCCAATTGAATTTTCCTCTGCCAGAAGGAAAGCATTGAACCTATTTTCTCCCTACTAAAGAGAAAATCTTTCTAAATACCAACTATTTCCTTCCCCCACCATTTTGCTGCCTCTGAACTGTTAACAAGCTGACAGAACATGCTACACAGTTAAAGCTCCAGTCACTGAGGCGAGGCAACAGTCCTGGTGGAATTTCACTCATTGTTGCCCAGCAAGAGGAAAACCTACAACACCAAGGGTCTCATGACAGACGAGGACTGATACATTGAGTGTTTTTTTATATTTCATACATTATTTTTTAATATGTTAATGATAATAGAATTATAGCTAGATGGGGAGGTTTCTATTTGTCATAGAAAGAAAGACTTGCATTTATATCGCGTCTTTCACAACCACCGGAAGTCTCAAAGCGCTTTACAGCTAATGAAGTACTTTTGGAGTGTAGTCACTGTTGTAAGGGGTAAATCCACTAAAAAAACATTCAGTCAGCTGTATCGCTGAGGGAAGTTCACTGTTCCTGTGACAAGAGCTGGAACTGACTGGACCTATCGGAGTACTCAATGAATATGCTGGCTTAGATGGATATTCATTGTTTGTGCCTGTACTTTTTAATAAATTAAGTCAAAAATAAAGTTGTTTTTGGTGTCTGGAACGATTCAAGAGGAATGTTAACGTTTATAAGTTGACAGACTGTGGGATAGACAAATTCAGTTCCTCTGCAGAACCATAACAGCAAGGTGTTTGCAGGAAGAAAGTAATACACGGAGATTAGCAGCCCACCTCGCAATTATATGGGAGCTAGCTTCAAAAGTCTGGTTGTCACATGAAAACATTTCCACAACAAATCACGGTGTCCCTCTTCAAGTCTGATGGGAGATCGGAGCTCGATGGGCCGATTAGGAATCGCGTCATCAACGTATGTCATAATGGTCCAAGGAAGGCTGTCTCATCCAAACGTGCTGCTGTTTATCAAGCTGTGTCGGAAATATTTTCTGAGGAGAATATTTTCCACCTTTTGAAGGAGACAGAATGAAATGGGCATCACATGATCTCCATGTGATATACTATAATGAGGGACTTATTGTTAATCCTGTAACACACCATCCAACTAATAACATATATAAGGGCACAGGTTTCAGTTCATAAGTGACCTCTGGCTTGCTACCAGAAAGTGTCTTTTTGCTTTGAGCATAAGATACAATTGTTGGGAGACAACTTGAAACGCAACAGGGGATACATGTAAAACTAAAGGTAAACTTGGCAGGAGGCAAAATTATGAGTGGAGACGTTATTTAACGTGATATTTGGGCAATAAACCTTAGGGGGAGAAATTGGCCTGGTTTGCGCCTCCCATTAGCACCTGCAGGGGTGGTATCGGGGCACTAAGGGGTTACCAACCGGGCGTGGCGAATTCACCAACACACGCGAACTTCCCTGGCGGTTTTGCGCTGGTGCTAACACCTCATTCTCTTGCACCCCGTAGATCGTGATGTCATCCGGTGCACAGCGACCCGTTACCGCCCCGGATGCAATATTCACTCCTGCCCCCTGCAGCATCGACGGGCGTCAACAACGGCAGCTGCAGAAGGCGTTGTCACCTCGACTGGCTGCTTGGGGAGCGCTAATTAAAGGTAGTGGTGATCAGGTAGGGTAGAATTTTAATTATGTCCCCAGAGTGGTGTATTTTGCTTTTTTGGGACCCTGCGATTGCTCAGCCCTGCACTCTCTCAGAGTGCTTGGACTGCTATGGACATAGCACAGGTGCCGTGGCCCAACACAGACAGCAGGAAAAGTCAGTCACCCCAGCATTGGCCCTTCCCTTTAAGCGAGGGAAGGAGCTCTACAGATAGCAGAGTTGCACTGAACATTGCTCAGCGCTCTGCCAATACCGTCCCTCTCACTCCCTTTAGTGCTCAAAGGGAAATGGTAGTGCTTGAATTAGTGCTCCACTTCCCTCTTGGAGCGCTAAAGCGGAAGTTCCCGTCAGCTGCAAATCTTTTCGCCTGGCGATACTTTTACGCTCCCGCAAAAGTTATCGCCCCAAGCAGAGCGCTGCGCAATTTCTAGCCCTGAATCTTTTATGAACACTTTCTAGTTGTATAAATGTAGAGAGTAGCTACACATCCAGAAGTGTGACATATCGTTTGGAAATGGAGCATAATGTGCTTTCCGTCACAGCAGCTTCTATCAGTGATGCTGTGTTTGTCGAATGGGCTTGAATAAAATGGCAAAGATCCCATTTTTTTCACAGATCAGCATGTTTGTGTTTATTGCCTCAGCAACACATGTTTGAACTTGTTGATCCTCTAGACCTCAGCCAAGAGCCTACCATATGAATGATGCTGTTACCTCCAGGACCTCACCCCCTCTGCTGAGTAGACATGTAATTACATTATATAATCTTCAGGATCTATAAAAGACCTGGTTACACATTGTTTCAATCACTTTATCAACTCCAGATGGAGTCCAGAATATATGTTGACTTGTTTTATCTATAGACCATATTTCAAAAGCATCAAGTGATGCTGGAAAAAAAATTGTCTACTTTTTGCAGAGTTCAAAAAATGTGGTGTGCCATTTTCCTACTCCATACACTCCAAAGTTCAGAGACATGATGAATGTAGACTCGGTGTAGCAATGGTCTTGGCTGGAGTGAAATGAGCTCAGAGTATTGTGCTTTTCTGAGATACTAGAAATTATTTGGGGTTTTTCTAAAATTCCCCGTGGAGTTAGAGTTAAGCATAATGACACTTCATAAAAACAACGGATGCAAGAGAATTACAGGCCAGTGCAGTAGCCTGCTCAAACAAAATGCAGATTTGTGCAAGTGAAAGGATTAAAATCACAAAAGCTACCAGAGGCAAAGAGAAACACAGGACACTGAGCAGATAAATCGTGCATCTCCAGGCAAGTTGGTGCTTTCTTTGGTTTTATTTGCAACTCCCAGTGTTGTGGTGTTAATAATTTTTTTAATATAATACACCAAGAGCTTCACTGTGCAAATGTAAAGTGCGTTAGGAAATGAGGTCACAGGAAGTGACAATATAAGAGGAAGGAGAGTCATCTCAAACATACAGTACTGTAATCCTGTTGTTTGATGAGGTATTACTAGTACTGAACATACTTACTGCATTATAGAGCTGTTTTACCACTGGCTATAATGTCAGACATCGCAATAAGCAGCACTATTAAATTGTAGCCAGCCGGCGCTATATATATTAAGCTTGTTAGAAGTTCACAAAAAATGTAATGCTTTTAACATACAGTTTCTTTATTGATCTGGAACTTTTTAGGTAATTGGATAAATATGCAGTCCAATAATAAATGCACAGCTACATTTTCCAAGGAATGTTATCCTTAGATCAGGATTTTTATGGGAAGACAAAGAGCCACTTTACAAATATTTGCACCACATCATTCGATCGTTAATTCAATCTAAACAAAAGCAACAGAAAACACTTAAAAGGTTATACGAAGATGTCTAAACAATTAAAATGGCTCACTATCCTGGGTTTGGCTACAAAATGACTACATTTAGTGCCAAACATTAATAAGACAGATAGCTGGGGAATTAGAGTTCCTTACGTAATGTTACAGTTGGATAAGGAGTTCTCTGCAATGAGGGGGAATGGTATGTGGGTTGATGGTAAATTGAAATTTTATGCTTGGAATTCTGCTGAGGTCAACTGCATGTTTATTAGGAACTGAATTCTGTATTTCAGTTAAAGCTCTGGCACTAATGACAAGATGCCAAAGATTTGATGCACAACAAATGATGTTGCAACACAAGTACTACATTTATAGATGAATACCAAGATACAATCATGCATATACACCCTTAAAAGAAAAATCTCAATATTATGAAGATTTTTTAAAAACTTGGAAAATGTTAATGTAAATCTTTTTTTCAATAGGTCGAGAGTTCAGACCTGAGTGATGGCTATCTGCTGCTAAATTAGATTATAATTTGAATTTTTTTGTGAAATTATTCTGGGTTCAGGTTGGCAGAGATATTAAAGTGTATGGAGGGGTGTAAGGCAAGTATGCTAACCACTACACTATTGGACCATGCCAGTAAAACTTGAACTTTACTCTGCTAAATACAAATGAACTTTATACTTTGCACAATGCATGTGACTGGAGCATTAACCTACTGAAAAAGTAGACTCCATGCAGTTTAGCATGTAATGGCACATTAATAGCTTATTAAAGATTTGAAGCACGAATAAATCCTGTGACAAGCACTTTAGCCCTTAATAAACCAAACAAAGAAGAGCTCAATATGGCTAGCTCGATAAATATTGTTTCGCACAGTGGAACAACTAATATTACTTTACAACACCCAGATCTTAGCACTGTAATAAAAGCTTTCAAATAACACGAAAGGCCAGAGAAAGGTTTAAAACAAACTGTTTTATTAACATGCCGATAATTTTACGCTGTTTATCCTCCAGCTATGTCTTGTTATTTTATTTTGTCATATATTTTCTCTTTTCCAGGATTCCTGCTGGAATATTCTACTCCAAAACTGCTTCGATATTCCTACAATCCGCAGGCAAGAATTCCACAAGACAAACTTTGGAGGAACCTTTCAGCAAACAGCACGTGACCTTTAGGAACACTGACCTCTGAACTCCTGCACATCCTGAGGGGGGGTTTAGCCAATGTATAATTAGCTCCAGTTCCTGAGGAAGTCTGATAAAAAGGTTATTAGCAAATCGAAATTTTAATAAAGAAAAGCAAATAAAATTCCTTAAGGGAATATAACAGCCTCGAATCTAATCTGTAAGTCAAATTGAGAAATTGAATGTTTATTTAATAAAGCATTTATTATTTTTTCGCTGTGCATTCTCTCTCCAGGGCTACAGTGGCAGCACTGTACCGCATCAATATGTACAAGGTGAGTAGATTTCAATTAATTCAAAGGCTGTTTGAAAATAACTGCATATCAGAGTATCAAGACCTTTGGCTGACTGATGCTTTCCCATGTGTGTATCTTATGAAAAGTGATCGCTGTGAGAAGGGACTGCACCTGCTTCCATATCTTCCACTTTCCCCCATTACATCACCTTCTGTGGGCAACCCCCCCCCCCCCACCCCCACATGCTTCTTGTTGTAAGATAGGGTGAGAAGAATTTTTAGACTGTTCTAAGAATAAGTGTGAACCCATATCCTAAATCAAACTTTTTCAAGGAAAAAATTGAATTTTAACTTGTTCAGATTTGCATTTTCAGAATGCTCCTGTTTGATGCCTACTTCCCTTTTACTATTTTCTGGATCCATTAGAGAGCATTCTCCTGATCTGTTTAGGGATAATTTACCTGTCTAGCTCTATGGAGTCTCACTCTCATTCCTCTCACAGACTCACAAGGCCAGATTTTTCCATAGCGTGCAGGAATGTATAGAGCCACATCCCCACTTTGTTTCTGTGGCCTGCACCCTCCCCTTCCCCAACACCCCCTTCCCCCACCCCAGTATACAACATATGCAGGGCTACAGGTTTACTCTTTGTGTGTCCGTTTTCCACAAGTGAATATGGCATTAACTGTGCAGAGTTCAGATCAGGAAGAACCCAAAAACTGAACGTATTGAAAATATGCAATTGGGCTCTTATTTGTTTTGAGAGATGAACTGAGCCACAATGCCAGCACAGCACCTGTGTGGGAAAAAAAGCCTTTTGAAAAATGACATGTTTGGAGAACAGATCTTTACCCACTTGGGACTTCCTCCCTCTTGTGTGCACATCATAATACTCTGTCACTGCAGTCAAACCAAGCACTAAATTAACTTCAAGATTTTAATTGCCTTGTTAATAACACCCAATATTCACATGCTCAAAATAGTTTTCTGTGGACTCTATATTCATGCTCCCAATTGTATATCTAAAAACAGAGGAGGAAGCCAAACTCCAAATTAGCAGCCAAATGATTTTTGCAGGGAGGGGAGGGCAGAGGATAGGATAGCATGTGTGATTTTCCCCTTTGTTTTCTTCCTATGGAATTCCACCTTGTTCACTCATCACCTGTTTCCATGACAGTGGACAGGAAGTCTGCTCTCAGGTTCCCATCATGTCAACTGTCAAGAGGCATTTGATAATGATCCAATGGACAGTCTTCTTCAGATTTTCCCTCCCCCCTCCCCTTCACCTCACCCCTCCTCGTATCATGCCTGCTCTATGTTCAGCACCTGTCTACATAATACAACCCAGATTAGGGAGGTGGAAATAAAACTTACCTCACTCCATTCCTGTGGCACCAAGCATCAGTGTTCACCACTGCATACATCCTGTATGGCAGTGGAAAGTGCGCCCGGAAAACCTGTCTCACCCCTCCCTCAAGGACTATCTGCCCCACCCGTGACAGAGACTGTGACTCTCGTATTGGACTGTGCAGTCACCTAAGGACTCATGTTAAGAGTGGATGCAAATCCTCCTCGATTCCGAGGGACTGCCTATGATGATGATGGTGATGATACATCCTGCACCAACTTCTCCTTTTTCAAATTTTGACTTCAAGTGTTGGGACCAGGGGGTCAAAGGTATCAGGCTATGAGTTTACCTTAATGGTCAGGTTTATTTTGTGAGATAGGTGCAGAGCCTATGTGGCTAATGATATGTAGAAAATCACTCCGACTTTTCAGCCAATGCTTTATTTTGAGTGGAAGGCACATCATTGTTCTGTAAGGCTGGTAACATAGACTTTCCTTTTGTTTATTGATATGCAACACAATGACTTCATTTGCACAAGAAGTCATGATATTCCTTGGAGATGACATCATCCTAAAAACAACAAGGACGCTCCACTCTTCCAGGACTGACTAGCTGCCCAGAATGGTGCCAATTCCCCTTCAGCTTGTCAGGTGGTTTGGCTTCCTTGTTCTGCCCACACAGTTACTAATTATGAATAAAAATAGAAATTCATATAAAAGTTTTGTTTTTAAATAGCACATGCAACTTTCCCCATTTGCAACAGTCCAGGTAGTTAAAATCGTATATAAACTTACATACCAAACAGGGCATAACATTGTAACTTTCCAGTGCAAACCTTAATGAATGAAAAGTTGAATGTTAACTTATTCACTCACTCTTGGATCGTGAAAATTTTCCCAATTGCTGCCAATGTCATGCCACTGATGGGCACCCAGCCGTTAAAATAATCTGAGATCCACTGCTGTCGCTCCTGGATGGGCTGACAGCCCAATGACCCCATTGTGTTAAAAGTGGTTTAAGTTTTGAATCAACGCAAATTGAATAGCGTATTACATAGAAATTACAACATGGAAACGGGCCATTTGGCCCAACCAAGTTGTGTTGGTGTTTATCCCTAGGACTGCAGCGGTTCAAGGTGGTGGCTCACCACCATCTTCTCGAGGGCAATTAGGGATGGCCAATAAATGCTGCCCTGGCCAGCGATGCCCACATCCCAGGAATTACTTTTTTTAAATCCTCCATTCGAACATTAGGCCAAAGTAGTCTTGCACTACTTAATCTTCACACCTGCCGTGAAACAGAGCCAACTGGGAGCTTTATAAACTTGATTTTCAATCTTGTTTAAAGTTCACGGAGAGCAAAGAGGACCAATTGGTTCTCTGTTCATGCTAAGAGTTAACCTGCATTCAGATGCCAGTGAATGGAACTTTGAACACGCAGATGAACATTTTTGCTCAGAGTTCCTTCTTGCCTTGCCAGACAGTGATGTGGAATTGTGAGCACAACTCATGTCTCCCCAGCCCATATCCCGCTCAGTAAGCACTGGTTGAAAGCTGGTACCTGTAATATAATGATGCCTTTAATCATTTGGTGCTCAAGCTGCAATGGCTATGGTAGAATACTGCATGCACATCTGTTCTGACTGTTCAGATCAGTAATCTGCTAACATCAATGCAATAAAACTCGCACTGAATGGGTTTGTGGTCTTCAATTTATTAGGTGGCTAGTGGACATATGTTACATTTGAAAATTTAATCTAAACAAGCTGTGCTTCATTCAGCGTGATGCCGAGATGTTGCTATCAAATCCCCATTTAACGATGAAACTGTCAGCTTTATGGTGGTTTAATGTAGCCAAATATTTGATAAATTATTAGGATAATTGACAGAATATTTAATTACCAAAATAATTAGTTAGTACAGCTCTAATTGGAATTGATTTTCTGTGCATGATTTCTGATGAAAAATGTTGAAGCTGGAGGGAGGGACCATAGAATATCTCTTCATTCGCAACATGATCTGATCACATTTATTTTCAAAAAAAGAAAACTTTGACGTTGGTATTTTTTAATTTATTATTTGATGCAAAAGCATTACCAAAGGCCAGACATAAAACACTTGGAATGATATTGCTTCAATAATAGGAGGAAATGAAGCCCAGTAGCACAGCTGGTAGAGTACCTGCCTCTCAAGCAGATGTTCATGACTTTGAGTCCCAAGGCTGCCTTTTACTCAAGTTTATTGGAAGCAAGTTCTGTGAGTGCTCAGCCACGGCAGTAGATAGAGCACCATGATGTGATGGGACATGCTATCTCAGGGTGCAGGGCCAGAACAGCACTGTTATCGCCAGCTCATCCCTTTTGTCGGAAGTGCCGTCTTTCAGATGAGACGTTAAACCAGGGACCCGTCTGCTCTCTCAGGTGGACGTAAAAAATCCTAGGGTACTATTTTGAAGAAGGGCAGGGGAGTTATCACCAATGTCCTAGCTCAATCAACATCTAAAAAAACAGATGATTTGGTCATTATCACATTGCTGTTTGTGGGAGCTTGCTGTGCGCAAATTGGCTGCCGCGTTTCCTACAAGTATAACAATGACTACATTTCAAAAAATACTTCAATGGCTGCAAAGTGCTTTGGGACGTCCGGTGGTCATGAAAGGCACTATATAAATGCAAGTTTTTCTTTCTTTTAAGTAAACCTGCCATCAATGGACCGTGAAATGGCATTGAGAATGATCAAGAAGCATCCAACGTCCCAGATTGTCTCCTTCTGTCATACTAAGAAGGTGACAACTCCCAAAGGCAGGTAAAGGGACAGATCTGGGATAAAATTTAAGTGAATCTTCCAAAAGCTGCAATGATTGATTTGACTGCTGTCTCACTGATGTATGATCCAGTTTTGATCCCTTGACCAGGGTAGTTTAACTCAGCTCTCAACAAGCTCGTAAAAAAATCCTGCTTCCAGCAGTCCAGATAAGAATCACACATGAAGCCACCTGAAAACTGTGCAATGTTTCAGCTACCTGTTATCATAATTGTAAGGAATAACACTTGTGATGTTCATTGAACTTCCAGGAAGAAAGTAAGGAGGGCAGAAACAACATAAACATAAATAAATGCTGAAGAAACTGGAAAGAGGAATAAATGTTCCAAAGTGCAGGGAAAATCATAAAAGCTCAGAACAAGTGTGAAGGATTAAAGGATTAGTTTCAAGGTCAGAGTTGTTGATGTAATACTGTTGTCACTGATAGTGTTGCCATTGGGCTATTCTTAGAGATAGTCATAGGCTATTTAGATGGCCATGTCATTGGGCCAGCTTGAAAAATGATATGGTCTTTGTGTTAGTTAAAATGCAGTCAAACAGCTACAAATGACGCACTTATAGTACAAGGTAGATTTGGTGAGACTGTACATAGCTGATGGGGCATCACACGCAATGGTTACAGGGCAGTTGCCCAATTTTCAGAGTACCTGATTTTGCAAGCAATGATTTGGGGCCAAAAATAAGGCCACACATGCATGACCTCATTATAATCTTTAAATCTTTGTTTAAACGGCTTGGCATAAGTTTTATGACTTCGGCCAAAACTTCCGCCCCACATCATGAGACTAGTCCCTAAGAACTGGGCACACTGGAGAGGTTGAGAGCTCTCCTGCTTATACAGGTCTCATGAAATGTTGCATTTTGTGAACTCTTAGTAGCATCTTGGTCCATACATTACTTGGTCTTACTTCCTCCCGCTGTACTTTTGCTCACATTCTCTTGTGTGGTGCTGGCTTTGAGGGAAGATAATGAGGTGAGGATGGGTATCCCTTCAGATATTCTGAGGGCAGTCCCAGGAGGGCAGAGAAAACACTTCAAGGACGTCCTCAAAGCCTCCTTGAAAAAATGAAACATCCCCACCGACTCTTGGGAATCCCTGGCCAAAGACCACCCAAAGTGGAGGAGAAGCATTTGAGAAGGCGTCGAACATTGAGTTTCTTCGTCAGGAGCTTGCGGAAGCCAAGTACAAACAGCGGAAGGAGAGTACAGCAAATCAAGCACCCCACTCACCCGTCCCTCCAACCACCATCTGCCCCACCTGTGACAGACACTGTAGATCCCGCATAGGACTTATTAGTCACCTTAGAATTCATATTAGTGTGGAATCAAGTCATCCTCGACTCTAGGTGACTGCCTAAGAAGAAGATATTCTGAATGCACTGCTTAATTGAAATGAGAGAGCAGACTTTGTAAGCAGGAACAAATGCAGGTACAACTACCTCTAAGGTGTCCTCGCCACAACTGTCACTACATTGGGACCTCTACCTGGACACGCTGATGAATCTCGTCTTTGCCGTCTCTCCCTCATGAAACAGGCTGCCACAAACCCATGCCATCTGCTGACCGAAGATCTGCACACTGCATCCAGATCGGGGACAGTTCTCGCCATAGAAATTAAGGTTAACTCAGTTAATTAAGGTTAACTGAGCCCTCGAGTCTCATCGCCGAGAGCTTGCAGAAATCAAGCGCAGGCAGCGGAAAGAGCGTGCGGCAAACCAGTCCCACCCACCCCTTCCCTCAACGACTATCTATCCCACCTGTGACGGGGGCTGTGGTTCTCGTATTGGACCGTTCAGCCACTTAAGGACTCATTTTTAGAGTGGAAGCAAGTCTTCCTCGATTCCGAGGGACTGCCTATGATGAACTCAGCATGAGGTTTTCATACTACCACGTCTTCTCAATCCAGCCCAGGAGACAACTCCCACATCAGACGGTCTGCAGGGCCCATTTCTATTGAGCAACTGGCAATTGCTATGATTGTACGGGTTAGCATGGGCAGCGCTCTTCCTGTGGAAAGAAAGCATCAGTTGCACAGGACACACAGCTTTCCCTGGATGGTAGGGTTCCCTACCTGATATCCATGTGGGCATCAGCGCTCAGCTTTTAGGGAGAGAATGGTTTTGCACTCACTTAATCTTCAGGTAGAATCTGTACACAGGAACATCGTCGGTAGCCGTTATCCAAGGTGTACCCTTCATTATGCAGCGGCCATGGTTACCGCATTATGTTAAGGGAAGAAACACTAGGTAGGTGGCTGTTAGGAGAGCAGAACTATCCTCTGCTCATGAGAGATTCCCACCTCCCCCGCCCCACCCACCCCCAACAGCAAAGAGGTACCTTAGCCTGGGTGCCTCAGCATCCGTTTGCTGATTCTCGGCTAACAACTTCAAGAAGGGTATGTCATGCAGCTTTGGTAAAGTGAAAGGGTGTGTTCAAATGGGGAGTGGCTATCTGCAATGTTTGAAGTTAGAGTTCCCCGAGAGAGGGTGGCAGATCCCAACTTAGGTTTGTGCCATAGTTGATGGCCCCACGAGAAATGTGAACAAAATGGAAGAGTATAGATAACTTTGCCTTCCTCCTGAAAACATCCCATTCCTTCCTCATTTTCAGATAAGTATGAGCAAACACATGGTCAATAGCCTCTTTCCAAGTACCTGGTACCTGTGCATTTACTGGAAAGTGGCCACCTGCCCCGAATAGGACCACTCTCCTATAGACCACCTCCTGTACCAGAATCTCCAACTCATCACTATCAAAGGGAGAAGTGTTGTCGACATAACTCTGCTGTGCTATTCTGAACAATTTGACACCTTTTCTGTCATCCACCACAACATCCTCTTTAATGGTGAGCGACAGCCCTTTGAGAGCTATTACCTCACTGCTTCGAGAAATCCCGAGCCAAGTACGTTCCAGGTCAAACTCTCTGGTGCCTGTAACCAATTCAAAATAAGGGGCAGAGCTCATTTCAGTAGTGTGGTCCGCATCCAGTGCTACACATGCTATGTGCCCACATCACGAGCATGCGTACTCACTGCTTATAAATAACACAAGAACAGGGGGTACAGTCTTGCTGCAAAGTAGCTCCCGACCTGATTCCGGCGGGAAGCAGTACAGTCTCACAATCACGCCCCTCCCCGCCTCCCACCCCCACAAGTATGAATCCACTGTAGCGTCAAATTTGGTTTGCAAAGTGCTCGGGGAGTCAGTCAAACATTTTGAGTCATTTTTAAATGCATCTGGAGCAGATTTAAATGCTCAGTCTTCGTAGACAATCACATCTTTGCTCCCAAATCTTAAATGGCAGGGAGGGGCTCGTGAGGATGCACACCCACGGGTGTCTCCTGGATGAGAAAATTCCAATCCTAAACTGCAGTAATAACTCGGTGCTGGAATCAATACTGTGGCTACTGGTCTGAGATCAGTAGCTGCAGTATAAACACTCCCTAGCATAGTACGTAGACTAGTTATGAAATTAATCACATGCCTATTATCGTGAGAATGGGCATGTAGAACACTGGCAGATTCATCGTAGCGATGTTATTACAGCATATGATAACATTTATATCACACATGATTATATAACACCAGCATATTTCAGAGGAGGCAATTCAAATTATACAAAATCAAAACATTGAATAGAAACAGATGGACAGAAGCAGGCTTAGATCTCATTGCTGCTGTTCCTCAGTGGCATTTGACAGTGTATTCATTGCTTATCTGTCGAGTCTAAAATAATGGTTATTGGAGGAACACTTTATGGTGGCATTAGGATTTATATTTAAGTTTTATCCTCAGTTTGTAGTTCCAAACAACAGGAATGATTGGAAGTTGTTTTCTAATGTGGAATCCCTGGATTAATTAAATATGGGCTCATCTGAAGTTGACAATATTCATTTTAATAAATTGAGGGGGGAAAAAAATCACCTTTGGAGGTACAAGAACAGATATTCTGGCCCTTTCAATTCCATTCGGCTCGGACAACTTTATTCCTGCGTTAACATGGCTGGATACGGGAGAATGACAGCAATATCTTTTTCTTGGTGGATGAGATTGCACCAGTTACAATGTTATCACATTGCGTGGTATATTTGTGTGGTAATCTTATCCTAAAAAAGATAATCCCTCAGATCCTGCAACGATTGCCCTGTTACCGTTACGTTAGGACTTTTTGAAATGATGTAAACTGTCATTAACTATCAAATTAACCACCTTGAATGTTCCGGCCAAATCAATGATTGCCAGCATGACTGTGCCACGCTCATCTTCTTGCTTACTGACACATTGCTGTAATTCTACTCTTGAAGACTTTAACAATGCATTTGCCGTTCCCTTGGATATCTCCAAAGTCATTGACAAGGTTTAGAACTACACACATCTATCTGTTATCTTTATATGGTGTTGCATCATGGCTGTTAATGGCTCTTTAGTTTCTTCTCAAATCATTCCATCATCATCAACATCGGCGGTCCCTCGAACGAGGATGACCTGCTTCCACCAGAGTGCACAGATGTTTCAATGAAGGACCCGATGTTCCAGTCCTGAACTCCAATTGAGGGAGTGGAAGATGCCTGTGTGTGGATTTTTTTTAACATGTGGTGACTGTTGCACATCAGCCACCACACGGGCTTGACAGAGCTAGGCCTTTATCCAGTGGCAAGGATTAACCGAGACGACTGGAGACCTGCTCTGCTGCATGGACCTAGTGCACACACATATAGCAGTGTGGGCTGGCCCGTGCTGCCCCTGGGCCCTCGGCTCTTCTGGGCCCTGAACCCTCATACACCACAATCTCTCGCCACTCCTCCACAACAAAAACATTCGCCGCTGGGACTGTGGCTGTGGCCGTGGCCGGAGACAGCACTCCGCTTCCTTTGAGGGGCACACGGTCCAATTCAGTGTCAGGGACGGGACTTATGGACTGCGCGCAGGAAGTCCCACCCCCGGAAGTTTACCGATCGGGGTTAAGGGCCTGTGAGTTTCACCCCCTGCAACCACCCGCCCCCAGCAGTTCAGTGCATAAAATCAACCCAAAATTAAGTCATACAGATTAGAGAATCGCAAGCAGTCTGATTGATCGTTGCCCCATCCACCGCCTTAAACATTCACTCCCTCCACCACCGGTGTATTGTGGCTGCTGTAAAGTCCTTACTCTACAGTATGAAACCACACGAGGCACATTCTGGGGACAAGGTCACTCTGTGACCTTAACTCTTTATTCACAGGACTCCAAAGACCATGACCCTGCGTGGGACTTCCCTTTTTATACCTGTGTGATCAAGTAAGGAGTGTCTCCCAGAAGTTCACCCCTTGTGGTCAAGGTGTGCATCTAGGTTGAATGTATACAGTAATACAGTGGTGTTACATTGTGGTTACATACATGACATCATCTCCCCCTCCCCCCCCCCCCAAAGTCTTATTGGGATCATAGGTTTAGTCTTTCAGGTGGTCTACACTCCCTCATGGAGCACCGCAGTTGGGGCTCTGGTTGTTGGTCACTGACGTGAGTGTCTGTCACCTGTGGTGATTCTGACCTGTCCGGGCTGACCGCAGGGACTGTGCATTCTTCTGATTGCTGTTGTTGCTTGTTCACTGGCGGTGTTGTGAGCTCCATCTCATGGTCTTCTTCAAGTTCCTCCGTGTCGATGCTGAACCTTTTTTTTACTTGGTCCAGATGTTTACGGCATATCTGACCATTGTTGAGTTTTACCACGATGATCCTATTCCCCTCCTTGTCAATTACAGTGTCCTCAAGCCATTTGGGCCCCATGGCGTGATTGAGGACGAATACAGGATCATTTATTTCTATACATCTCCCCCTCGAATTACAGTCATGATACTCGTTTTGTGACTTGCGCTTGCCCTCAACTATGTCGGTCAGGACGGGGTGAATGAGGGACAACCGAGTTTTGAGTGTCCGTTTCATTAGTAGCTCTGCGGGCGGGACCCCTGTGAGTGAGTGCGGTCGGGATCTATAGGCCAGCAGGAGACGCAATAGGCGGCATTGTAGGGAGGGTCCTTGAATCCTGAGCATACCTTGCTTAATGATTTGGACCGCACGTTCCGTCTGGCCATTGGAGGCCGGCTTGAATGGCGCAGTCCTGACATGGTTGATGCCACTGCCCGACATAAACTCTCGGAATTCATAGCTTGTGAAACATGGGCCATTATCACTAACCAGGATGTCCAGCAAGCCATGGGTTGCAAAGATCGCACGTAGGCTTTCCACGGTGGTGGATGACGTGCATGAATTCAGAATGATGCACTCGATCCATTTTGAGTACGCATCTACCAGAATAAGAAACTTCTTACCCATGAATGGGCCCACGTAGTCAACATGAATGCGTGACCATGGCCTGGTGGGCCAGGGCCACAGGCTGAGCGGGGCCTCCCCGGGGGCATTACCCAGCTGGGCACACATCGTGGAATTGATTCAGACCTGCGAACACAGTTCCAGGCCACCAAATGTGCGACCGGGCAATGGCCTTCATCAGCATAATGCCTGGGTGCTCGCGGTGGAGTTCCCTGATGAATGTCTCCCTGTCCTTCTGGGGCATAACTACCCGGCTGCCCCATAGTAGGCAGTCGGCTTGGATGGAGAGCTCATCCATCTGTCTGTGGAACGGTCTGACCTCCTCAGGTCATGCTCCGTGTGCAGGTGCCCAATCCCCAGTCAGGACACATCAGGGATAGGAGGGGATCTCTGTTTGTCCAGATTTTGATCTGGCGGTTGTGATGGGGGAGCCTGCGCTGTCAAAGGCATCGACAGCCATGACCATCTCGGCGCTTTGCTCCGTTGCCCCCTCAGTGGTGGCCAGTGGAAGCCTGCTGAGCGTGTCAGTGCAATTTTCAGTGCCGGGCCAGTGCTGGATGGGGTAGTCATAAGCAGCCAGCGTGAGAGCTGTATGCAAGCTGGTGCGTTGGCATTGACAGCCTTGCTGTCTGACAACAGGGATGTTAATGGCTTGTGGTCTGTCTCTAATTCAAACTTCCTACCAAAGAGGTACTGGTGCATTTTTTTTACACCATACACGCATGCAAACGCTTCCTTCTCGACCATCCCATATCCCCGTTCTGCTTGAGAGAGCGACCTGGAGGCATAAGCCACAGGTTGTAGTTGACCCTCAGCATTGCCCTGCTGCAACACACACCCAAACCCATAGCACGATGCATCACATGTCAGAACCAATTTTTTACAGGGGTCGTACAGGGTCAACAACTTGTTTGAACAAAGTAGGTTTTGCGTCCGATCAAAAGCCTGTTCCTGACAGTCCCCCCAAAACCAATCGCAACCCCTACGCAGGAGCACATGTAGCGGTTCCAACAACTTGCTCAAGTTCGGCAGAAAGTTCCCAAAATAGTTCAACAGTCCCAGGAATGAACGCAACTCCGATGTGTTGCAGGGCCTGGGTGCTCATCGAATCACCTCTGTTTTGGATTCGGTGGGCGGAATCCCATCTGCAGCAACCCTCCTGCCCAGAAACTCAACCTCAGGAGCTAAGAACACACATTGAGACTTCTTGAGTCACAGGCCTACCCGGTCCGGTCGGCATAGCACCTCCTCCAGGTTGTGGAGGTGTTCCTCGGTGTCTCGACCCGTGATGAGGATGTCGTCCTGGAATACGATCGTTCCAGGAATGGATGAAAGCAGGCTTTCCATGTTTCGTTGAAAAATCGCGGCCGCTGATCGAATGCCAAACGGGCACCTGTTATAAACGAACAGTCCCTTGTGCGTGGTGATGGTGGTCAGTAGTTTAGATTCGTCGGCCAGTTCCTGGGTCATATAGGCTGAAGTGAGGTCCAACTTGGTGAACAGCTTGTCGCCTGCCAGCGTGGCGAAGAGGTCCTCTGCACTCGGGAGCGGGTATTGATCTTGTACGGACACCCGATTGATGGTGGCCTTGTAGTCGCCACAGATCCTGACAGAGCCATCCACTTTTAGGACGGGAACGATGGGGCATTCCACACTGACTGTCCCTTTGACTGCTCTTAAGTACCCTATTAGTGGGTGTCAATGGCCCCATCCCGGGCCGCATTGTCCACTGTGATGGTGTGAATATCCGTTCAGCCTGCCATTGTCTCTGTTGAAGTCCTACTCTGGGGTCTATTGCTGCCTGGGGAGTGTCGGACTGCCCCTGCCTGCCTGCGGGTCTCTGAGTCGCATTGATGATGTTGACTCTCTGATCCATCGCCGCGTTAGAGGCAGAATTGCGCGCGTATATTATTTTTGTCTCTTCCTCCCCCGCCATGAAAGTTTGAGCTATCAACACCGCCGCTTCCAAGGTCAAATCCTTGGTCTCAATTAATTTTCGGAAAATTCCCGCATGACCGATGCCCTCGATAAAGAAGTCCCTTAGCATCTCCCCCCTGCAGGCGTCTGTGAACTTACAGAGGCTGGCTTCACGACGTCGGTGGGTGTAGAATCTGTGTCGGGTCATATGTATGCTACTCGCCGGTTTGAGGTGCTCCCAGATCAATTTGCTAAGTTCTTCAAAGGTTTTGTCCGCTGGCTTTTCGGGTGCTAGTAAGTCCTTCATGAGGGAAGTCCAGAACCAGGGGTCACAGTCTAAGGATAAGGGGTAAGCCATTTAGGACCGAGATGAGGAGAAACTTCTTCACCCAGAGAGTGGTGAACCTGTGGAATTCTCTACCACAGAAAGTTGTTGAGGCCAATTCACTAAATATATTCAAAAAGGAGTTAGATGAAGTCCTTACTACTAGGGGATCAAGGGGTATGGCGAGAAAGCAGGAATGGGGTACTGAAGTGCATGTTCAGCCATGAACTCATTGAATGGCGATGCAGGCTAGAAGTGCCGAATGGCCCACTCCTGCACCTATTTTCTATGTTTCTATGTTTCTATGAGTGTGTAAGTCTTTGGCCCGCAGCTGGTCAAAAGATGAGCCCTTCGCTTGTCGGCCGCTGCATCCCCCAGCCATTCTTTCGTAACGAAGCTTTGCTGAAGTTTCTCGATAAAATCGTCCCAGTCTTCCCCAACACAGTACCGTCCCTCTATGCTACCGTGGCCATTCTCGTGGGTCGTGAATTCTCGTTTCTCGTCGCCAATGTAAAGTCCTTACTCTACAGCATGAAACCACACGAGGCACATTCTGGGGACAAGGTCACTCTGTGACCTTAACTCTTTATTCACAGGACTCCAAAGATGATGACCCTGTGTGGGACCTCCCTTTTTATACCTGTGTGATCAGGTAAGGAGTGTCTCCCACAAGTTCACCCCTTGTGGTCAAGGTGTGCATCTAGGTTGAGTGTATACAGTAATACAGTGGTGTTACATTGTGGTTACATACATGGCATCTGCAGTGTGTACCATCCACAGGATGCACTGCAGCAACTTGCCAAAGCTTCTTCGGCAGCACCTCCAAAACCCGCGACCTCCACCATCTAGGGCAAGGGCAGCAGGCGCATGGGAACATCACCACCTCCACATTCCTCCACTCCCGAGTGACACATCATCCCAACTTGGAAAGAAATATACCGGTGTTCCAGCAATGCTGTAGTCGATGCCATAGTCAACTGATGGGGTTTGTTCGCTCTGCTACTCCATATCAGTGACCTCCACCACTCATCATCCAACCCTATTCAAATCGAAAGAACAGGTGCATAAGGCCAAGTCAGCACTCACTCCATTCTCAGCAGACAGGATGTATTCCTTTTGCAGGAGAGGCAGGCTGTTGCAACACCTTGCAAGAGTATTTTCAGACTGCGCGACCTAAGAGTTGGGTGCGGGAGCTGATCACAGATGTGAAATACACCAGAGAGAGTGGGCATGCCAATAAAAGCAAAATGTGTGCGACTTGGAGTGTCTAGCCTTCACTTTCAAATCATGATATTTTCAGTAAAGTATGGCATCCAGACTTGCTATTGTTGTTTTGAAGGTGGAAACATTTCTCAATAGTTAAGAAAGGGCACGGAATTCACAGGGATTATTGTCGCATTAATGTTAATCAGACTGGTATATCCAGCGGCCACTAACACTCAGGAAAGTCTTTAGCATAAATTATTTCATTATAAATTAGCCCAGCTGATTGCTGTTTGTCTGACTGTAAGGCAGGTTCTCAGAGTTTGTGAAACGATTAGTTGTTAATAGCATTTCCTAAACAGTCCTGCTGAGAGGGCTCTAACCGGCCCTGACTTGTTTGGAACATGCCGTGCAGGAAACACAGCACATTAACCCTTTCACCGACCAAAGTCAAAAAAGTCAACTGGGGTGCAACTGCATGAAGCTGGTGTATGGCGTGCTGTGGCTATCACAGAGAACCTGGAAATGTCGCAGACTGTGACTCCAGGCATCCATAACCATAATGTATATATGAAAATCTCCGACAAAGCTTCCTCAATTGCTCATTTGGTAAGTGCACCACCTCATCATCATCATAGGCAGTCCCTCGAATCGAGGATGACTTGCTTCCATGTCAAAAAGTTCACAGATGTTTCAATGATGGACCTAAAATTCCAGGTCCGAACTAAATCTTGAAGGGTGGAAGATGCCTGTGCGTGGATATTTTTAACGTGTGGTGACCGTTGCACACCAGCCACCACACGGGCTTGGCAGAGCTAGGCCTTGGTTCAGGAGCAAGGTTTAACCAAGACGACTGGAGACCAGCTCTGCTGCACGGACCTAGTGCGCACACATATCGCAGTGTGGGCTGGGCCCGTGCTGCCCCTGGGCCCTCGCCTCTTCTGGGCCCCGAACCCGCGCCTCTCCTGGGCCCCGATCACATCCCTCTACAGTCTCTCGCCACTCCTTCGCCCCGACCTCGCTGCTCCTGCAGTACCTGCCCGCGCCCCAATCACCGACCTGGACCTTGATGACGTCACTCTTCACTGCCGTTGCTCTCCTGCTCCAGCACCTGCTGCTCCCTGGAGTGGTACGCCTCCTCGCTGCTCCTTCCGCTCCCCGGCCTGCTCCGATATTGCTCGCAGGCCGAGGGCCGCGGAGACTGCTGGGCTAGGCTGCCACACTGCCACCTAAAGTAGAACCGAATCATAAGGACCAGGCATGTCTGCTCTGTGCCGGGGCAAGAGTGGAGGTATTACAATTTGGTTTTAAGCACCACTGGATCAGGGCGGGGAAAGGTCAGCCAGAGGTTCTCATGGCTGGAGTACACATGAGTGGATGTGAGGTTTGGGCAGGATCAGCCTTGGCGCTAATACTCCCCGCTGATCAATAGCCTGCTGATTACTCACTCTCCGTGCTTAAACATGAAGAATCGTCACTTGAGAAAGATACAGGAGGGTGTCCAATGCTAGTGTCAGCTGTGACTCAGTGGGTAGCACATCGCCTCTGAGTCAGAAGGTTGTGGGTTCAAGTCCTGCTCCAGGAGCTTGAGCACAAAAATCTAAGCTGACACTCCAGTGCAGTGCTCCACTATTGGAGGCGCCGTCTTTCAGATAAGACATTAAACCGAGGTCCCGTCTGCTCTCTCAGGTGGATATCAAAGATCCCATGGCACTATTTCGAAGAAGAGCAGGAGAGTTATCCCTGGTGTCCTGGCCAATATTTATCCCTCAATCAACATAACAGAAACAGATTATCTGGTCATTATCACATTGCTGTTTGTGGGAGCTTGTTGTGCACAAATTGGCTGCCATGTTTCCCGCATTACAACAGTGACTACACTCCAAAATGGACTTCATTGGCTGTAAAGCACTTTGAGACATTCGGTTGTCATGAAAGGCACTATAGAAATGCAAGTCTTTCTTTCGTGGAACTGTACGACAGGATGGGAGGGGATGAAAGTTTAAATAATAGCCTCCTTGCCCAATTAAAACGTTTACATATGGGGAAAGGGATAGTTTATAGAAAAAAAAATCATCTTTTTAAATTGAAAAAAAATGCCAAACTCATATGAGATGACAGCCTTTACTACCTGCAAATTGCTGAAAAGTAACCTTAGAAAAATGTACACCTAACTTTCATACTATAGGACAATTGCAGGAGTGCATGTTGGACGTATGTGCGTGGCTGATCCATACTGAAACCCACTCATACTCCCCTCCTGATCACAGAGCCAGAACTCAGGGCCAAGAGCAGACCTCAGCATCAGATACACAAGGAGGTGCGGTGAATGCTTGTGGCAGAGGAGTGGCGAGAGATCATGGCGGAGGTGCGACTAATGTTTGTGGCAGAGGTGCGATTAATGTTTGTGGCGGAGGAGCGGCGAGAGATCATGGCGGAGGTGCGGCGAATGAGTGTACGGGGCCCAGAAGAGCTGAGGGCCCAGGGGCAGCACAGGCCTGCCCACACTGCGATATGTGTGCGCTCTAGATCCTTGCAACAGAGCTGGTCTCCAGTCGTCCTGGTTAACCCTTGCCACTGGATAAAGGCCTAGCTCTGTCAAGCCCGTGTGGTGGCTGATGTGCAACGGTCACCACATGTTAAAAAAATCCACGCACAGGCATCTTTCACCCCCTCAATTGGAGTTCAGGACTGGAATATCGGGTCCTTCATTGAAACATCTGTGAACTCATGTGGAAGCAAGTCATCCTCGTTCGAGGGACCGCCTATGATGATGATGACACAAGCAGCATGGCTGCGGTATTGAGTTCCACTGATGATTCTCAAACACCTTACTGTCGGGTGACATGTCGGGGGTTTCCTCAGGTCCTGCCCATGCAATCAGTTTGTGGGATCTGCAGCTTTGAATTGAAAAGATTATTGTCTAATTTCGAATCTCCAGTCGCACAGCAGAAATTCAGCATTTGGCTGATTCTGCTGCTGCTTTGATTGACACATGTAGTCAAGGAATAGAAACGAGTCATCCAAGCTTTCAGTTTAGATTATCGCCAGAATAAAATTAAGGTGAAAAGGGAACAGAAAACTTGGTGTACTGTATAAATTTTTTAAATAAATGTTCTTTACACTATCTGAGAATCCAGCCTTTGACAGGTTTAAATCAACAGTTGTGATTTAGTTTTTATCTTGAGTTATATGGCATTTAACCCAAATATAGTGCCCCATCCTTACTCTCAAAAACCTTGCTGTCAAAATAGTACTGATCCTATCGGCTGAGCTGATATGTTCTCGTTTGCATTCTCAATAACTTTCACAACTGTCATCATTCTGTTGATGAGATGCACATATAATCATGTTGTTCTTAAATTTACATGTGATTTGAGGTGAGACGTTATTCAAGTGTACCAGCAATTGTTTGGAGCAGCAGGACCTGTTTCCATCCTGTAATGGATTGTATTGGTATGTGCTCACCAAAGCTGGAAGGTCGTTAGCAAATATTACAATGAAGATCACGTGCAGGAGTGACCCAAATCTGTGACGTGCACCCCTTATCAACATCAACATTATCATCATAGGCAATCCTTCGAAATCGAGGAAGACTTGCTTCCACTCTGAGTTCTCAGGTGACTGTACAGTCCAATATTACACTCTCTGTCACAGGTGGGACAGACAGTGGTTGAAGGAAAGGGTGGGTAGGACTGGTTTGCCGCACTCTCCTTCCGCTGCTTGAGTTTGTTTTCTGCATGCTCTCGGCGACGAGACTCGAGGTGCTCAGCATCCTGCCGGATGCACTTCCTCCACTCAGAGCGGTCTTTGGCCAGGGACTCCCAGGTGGGGATCTTGCATTTTATCAAGGAGGCTTTGAGGGTGTCCTTGAAACGTTTCCTCTTCCCACCTGGGGCTCGCTTGCCGTGTGGGAGTTCCGAGTAGAGCGCTTGCTTTGGGAGTCTTGTGTCAGGCATGCGAACAATGTGGTCCGCCCAGCGGAGCTGGTCGAGTGTGCTCAGTGCTTCGACGCTGAGGATGTTGGCCTGTTCGAGAAAAGTGATGTTGGTGCGTCTGTCCTCCCAGGGGATTTGCAGGACCTTGCGGAGACATTGTTGGTGGCATTTCTCCAGCGATTTGAGGTGTCTACTGTATATGGTCCACATCTCTGAGCCAAGGGTGATTAACAATGAGGTAAGAGAGGCAATACCTGGATGGCAGAAATGCTTAGAATCCATGAGAAGTGATTGCTGGAGTTACAAAAGAGCTTTTGGAGCTTTTTGCTGTGTTGCCATTCACCTGGATGCAACTGACCTCGTCTCTGACATTGAGATCCTATGAGATCACTGGGAAATGCTGCCACCCAATAAAGTAAGAGGTTCTGAGTTACAGTTATGGGAGTCCCAATGGTCATTCACTTGTTTTCAATGTTAGTGGAGGAGGAGCGGTACAGGATCGAGGCAAGGAGAGTTAGGCAGTATCTGAGGAGGCGCCCTACAAGTACCCCTCCCCTCAAAGAATTTCCATGTCGTACATATCTTAGGAATACCTTCATGAGGCGCACTTCATGATAAGTGCACTTCCCTCAGGAGAGCTGTGCCAGCTTCTGCATGTAGACCTGCAGCCAAGATCATCTATCCAGACAGCTCTGACAGTGGCTGCAACAGTTACTATCACAGAGAATTTCTACCACTGCTTTATTTAAAGCAGCCACAGGGAACCTGTGTAATATCACCCAGGTTCCTGTCCAGGCACACATGTGTCAGGCCACGGACACTATTTTTAGGAGAGCAGGGAGCTTCATTCAGTTTGCAATGAATGCCATGCCGCAGTATGATAGAGTCAGTGTTATCAAGATGTTGGACTCCCCAAAGTGCAGGGTAGATGGTTCTCTTGTAGCATTGCAAGCTCCTATACTAACACCCCCTTAAACTAGTTGGAACAAAATGAGCTTCCGCTCATTTCATGTACCGATTGTGTGTGACCAGATACTAAAAATTCATAAATTCGCCGCGTCAATGCCAGATTTGCTGTGAGTTGCCGTGACAGTTTTGCCCTCAACAATTCCGCCCTCCCTGATCTCTTCAAAGGAGAATCTGAAGTAACTGGGCGATAAAATTTAGCCCTTGCTGCATGGATCAGGCCCCCTCTACAGGTCGCAGGAACAGCAGCTGATGAGGACTACACTGAGGCACATATTTCACAAGAGTTGAAACTGAGGAAACTGTAGGGGTCTTAAAGGGCACTTTCAGTGCCTCTATAGATCTGGAGGGGCCTATGTTTTCAAGCATGAATCCACACGATGATAACTTGCTGTGCTCTAACATCTTTGCAGTCCAAAAAGGCATGGACATTTCTGGGCGGGTGGCGCCACCTGCTTTGGTGTCATGAAGACTGCCTCTTGCACATTCCACAGTAATGGCTGCGGGGCATCAGAACTTAACATCAATGAAGTGCCCTCATCCGTTTTCACAATCTGCCTTTGTAGTCATTGCTTTCACTCCGTTTTCCCCACCTTCATATAAATTCCAGTTCCTTCAATCCAATACACATCCTAGAACCTCACAGCACATCAGGGCTCTTTGGCCCGACATGATTCTGTCAATCTTTAAAATTTCCATGAATAACTGAGCGTAACGTAAGTACACCTTCTTTCTATAACAAGTTCAAAAGTGAACATAAGCCATCTTAGTGCTTCCTCACACTACGCTTGCTTTGCATGACTAAATGCGTATTTCTTTCTTCGATTATAGGGATTCGCCTAGGTATCTGTGGTGGAAAAGGCTCATTGGACTAAGGTGGCCCTCTTCTCATGACAGCTTGCTCAGCTGGGAGTGAGCTGCTGCTGATACATCTTTTGGCCTCCTAAATGTCACTGACATGGTGCTCTGAAGAGGAAGGCTGGATGCCCGGCATGTGCTGCCTCATGCAAGCACACTTCAGCTGTTGCTATTGTACTGGGCTCTGGATCTGTCTGTCCATCATCATCATCATAGGCAGTCCCTCGGAATCGAGGAAGACTTGCTTCCACTCTAAAAATGAGTCCTTAGGTGGCTGAACAGTCCAATATGAGAACCACAGTCGCTGTCACAGGTGGGGCAGATAGTGATTGAGGGAAAAGGTGGTTGGGACCGGTTTGCCGCATGCTCTTTCCGCTGTCTGCGCTTGATTTCTGCATGCTCGCGGCGATGAGACTCGAGGTGCTCAGCGCCATGTACTTCCTCCACTTAAGGCGATCTTTGGCCAGGTACTCCCAGGTGTCAGTGGGGATGTTGAACTTTATCAGGGAGGCATTGAGGGTGTCCTTGTAATGTTTCCTCTGCCCACCTTTGGCTCATTTGCCGTGAAGGAGTTCCGAGTAGAGCGCTTGCTTTGGGAGTTTCGTGTCTGACATGAGAACTATGTGGCCTGCCCAGCAGAGTTGATCAAGTGTGGTCAGTGCTTCATTGCTGGGGATGTTGGACTGGCCGAGGATGCCAACGAGGACATTGAACAGTGGGATGGCTGGTCTACTGGCTGCCATCAGATCCTGATCACCCCGAGAGACAGCCTCTATCCCAGATCTGAAAGCTAGTTTCTGAACTCTAAGCATGTTTACAAGACCATTCTAATTCTATTCTAACTTCACTGTTAACCAACTTCATTCTAGATTATTGACTTCAGTACTTCTTGAAAATTGGTGCTTTAAATTGGCAAAGTTAGATGATGAGGGAATCTTTACTGGGCCACCTGTTTTAGCAGTATTTTGTTTAATCAGTAGCATCCACAGTCTTGGAGAATTCCCAGACAACAGCAATTATCGTTAACTTACCCTGCTTGCAAATGTGGTGTCAGGGCGGCCCCATGCTTATTAGGATGGAGTCTTCATGGAGTCAGGATGTTTGTGAATGTGGCCAGATCAAGTGGTAATCTCCAACTAAGGCTAAGTATTTAGTGAAGTTCCTCCGAAATATACACACACTGCGGCAGCCAAAAATATCAACCAACAGAAATAAAAACTTACATTCTGGGCATAGCAAATACATCCTTGATTGGGTCACAATAATACTTTCTGTGTTTCCCTACATGATAACAGTGACCACACTTAAAAAGTGCTTAACTGGCTGTAAAGCACTTTGGGATTTGCTACGATCGTGAAAAGACACTGCAGAAATGCAAGTTTCTTTCTTTATTACAGGAAGGGTTAATAAATATATAGATTAGGTACCATCCACTCATCATCATCATCATCATCATAGGCAGTCCCTCGAAGCGAGGATAACTTGCTTCCACGCCAAAAAAGGATGAGTTCACAGGTGTTTCAATGAAGGACCTAATATTCCAGGTCCTGAACTACATAGGGTAGGGTGGAAGATGTCTGTGCGTGGATCTTTTTAAGATGCGGTGACTGTTGCACACCAGCCACCACACAGGCTTGACAGAGCTAGGTCTTGGTCCAGTGGCAAGGATTAACCAAGGCTCCCAGTAAGGAAACTAGTCTTGATGACTCCCATATTGTGCACACAGTCTTCAAATTGTAAATCTAGCTGCCTCATAATCAGTTTGGACAGTTCTTAGCTAGGGTGTAAGAGGGAATGAATCACTGCAGCATAGAGATTCATAAGAACATAAGAAATAGGAGCAGGAGTAGGCCCACAGGCCCCTCGAGCCTGCTCCACCATTTAATAAGATCATGGCTGATCTGATCATTGGCTCAGCTTCACTTCCCTACCCGCTCCCCATAACCCTTTACTCCCTTATCGCTCAAAAATCTGTCTATCTCCGCCTTAAATATATTCAATGACCCAGCCTCTCTGGGGCAGACAATTCCAAAGATTTACAACCCTCTGAGAGAAGAAATTCCTCCTCATCTCAGTTTTAAATGGGTGGCCCCTTATTCTGAAACTATGCCCCCTAGTTCTAGGTTCCCCCATGAGTGGAAACATCCTCTCTGCATCTAGCTTGTCAAGCCCCTCATTATTTCAATAAGATCACCTCTCATTCTTCTGAATGCCAATGAGTATAGGCCCAACCTGCTCACTCTTTCTTCATAAGTCAACCTCTTCATCTCAGGAATCAACTGAGTGAACCTTCTCCGATCTGCCTCCAATACAAGTATATCCCTCCTTAAATAAAGAGCCCAAACTGTATGCAGTTACTTCACTATCTTACTTGACTTTCATCAAAGGAATGTGAAATAAGAGAGTACCTTGCAACCCAAGCCCCCCTATTTCAAGATTAAGATGGAATCACTTGACCACATTACTCAGCCGGTCGGGATGGGTGCCAAAGCAAACTCTAAACCCAAAACCACAACTGTTCAATTGAGCTAAAATTCCAATATTTAGAAAAATCTGAATTTTGTGCCAATTAGGATGCTCAGACCTGCACAGTCGGCTATTTTCTGGTTTCTGTCCGAATCATGCATATGGAGATATCATTTTGTATGTCATGCCAGATATTTATAAACCTGCAGGTTTTCAGGTTGGTTGGGACAGAATGACAGGCAGGTAGGTGACAGCTGAAAACAAAATTGACCACTTTCCTCGTTAGTTGAGTGGCTGAGGGTACAGGATTTGCAGATCAATGCTCCTTGAGACAGATTGACATGTCACCACGTATCTGTCCCCTAAGGAGCATTCACATAAAGAGGAAAAAGAAAGCAATGCAAGCTAGATTATATTCTGCGTCATCTTCCTTATGATGCTCAGAATTTCAGGATTAAAACTGTCAGATGGCCACAGTCACTGGTTACTGCCACCGCCAAGTGATTATCCCCGGGTGCAAATAATGGCCCAGTGTGTGATCTGAACATTCCAAACAAGAACATGACCATATTTTAAGACTTAATTATCAGAGTGGACACAGACTCCTTATTTCAACTTGCAAGTACATGAGAACCTTAACTGTTGCTGTGGCGTATGAAATGGTACAATTGAACTCCATACTGTGAGACAGTCTTTAATGGCTTCCAGAAGTGAAGATACAAAGGTGAAGTTCAGGTTATATACCGGCACAAGTGTACCTATGACCCTAGGACCTCCGACGTTAGTGCCCCCTCTTGGTAGGCAGACTTTATGTACATACAGTACATCATTCCCCCTCCCACCCCAGTTCTTGGCGCAAGTCCATATTACAAGTTCAGACGGTCCGGAGCCCTTCGCTCCCTGGTTGACCGTCTCAGTACAATCCCAGTGCTTTCCGAGTCTCTCATGACTTGGGGCTAGGCACTGACCACAGTGGGTTCTTCTGGTGGCTGGATGTGAGTTGGTTGGCCATCTAAGCTCGCGGTGTCTTCTTCCAACTGTTCCGGTTCGTCAGTGTGTTTGAGCTTGATTTGATCAATGTGTTTCCCGCACATCTGCCCATTCTTGAGCTTAACCATATACACCTGGTTACCCTCCTTATCCGTAACATTGCCTGGGAGCCACTCGGGCCCTTAACCATGGTTAAGTACATACACTGGGTCATTTACAGATATGTCGCGTGACACTGCGACGCGGTCGTGATACCAGTGCTGGCGTTGACGTCGGGTTTCGACATGATCGTTAAGGTCAGGATGGACTAGAGAGAGCCTGGTTTTGAGGCCTCTCTTCATCAATAGTTCCGCAGGCGGGACCCCGGTGAGCGTGTGTGGCCTTGTCCTGTAACTGAGCAGTATGCGTGACAGGCGTGTCTGCAAGGAACCGTGAGTTACTCATTTCAGGCTCTGCTTGATGGTTTGAACTGCCTGCTCCGCTTGACATTGGACGTGGGTTTGAACAGGGCTGACCTCACGTGTTTTATGCCATTGCATTTCATGAACTCTTGAAACTCCAGGCTCGTGAAACACGGTCCGTTGTCACTGATACCGATGTCTGGCAGACCATGTGTGGCAAACATGGCTCTCAGGTTCTCAATGGTGGCAGTGGAAGTGCTGGATGACAAGATCACACATTCGATCCATTTGGAGTATGCATCCACCACCGCAAAAAACATTTTACCGAGGAAGGGGCCCGCATTGTCGATGTGGATTCTAGACCATGGTTTGGATGGCCAGGACCACAGACTGAGCGGAGCTTCCTTTGGGGCATTGTTTAACTGCATGCAAGTGCTGCACTGATGCACACATGACTCTAAGTCTGAGTCAATTCCAGGCCACCAAACATGGGACCTGGCAATGGCCTTCATCATGACAATGCCGGGATGCGTACTATGTAACTCCCGTACAAATCTCGCCCTGCCTTTCTTGGGCATTACAACATGATTACCCCACAGTAAACAGTCGGACTGGATGGCAAGCTCATCTTTGCGACGGCTGTATGGTTTGGTTTCATCACCCATTTCCTTGGGGATGGTCAACCAGTCCCCGTTAAGAACAGAACGTTTTACAACCAATAGGATCGGATCCTGGCTAGTCCAGGTCTTAACTTGTTGAGCAGTGACAGGCGACCCTTCACTATCAAAGGCATCCATGACCATGAGTAGCTCTGTGGGCACTGGCGGTGCCATGGTAACCGTTGCAGTTGTCGGTGCCTGGTCTATGGTGAATGACATAATCATAGGCAGATAATGTCAGCGCCCACCTCTGGATGCGGGACGACGCTGGCATTGATATCTTTATGTGCCGAGAACAGCAACATAAGCGGCTTGTGATCAGTTTCCAGCTCGAAGCTTACCCCATAAACACATGCTAAAGCCTCTTTCTCTACTATGCCGTGGGCTCTTTCTGCCTTGGACAGGCTTCGAGACGCGTATGCAACTGGTTGTAGTTTGCCTGACTCATTGGCTTGCTAGAGTATGCAGCCGACCCCATAGGACGACGCATCACAGGTCAAAATTAGACGCTTGCATGGGTCATACAGTAGCTTGTGGGAACATAACAGATTTCTAGCCTTCTCAAAGGCTCTGTCTTGAAGTTCACCCCACATCCAGTCATCTCCATTCCTGAGCAGCTTGTGCAAAGGCTCTAATACTGTGCTCAGTTTGGGTAAGAAGTTACCAAAGTAGTTAAGAAGACCCAAGAACGAACACAGCTCCGTCACATTCTGGGGCCTGGGCACATTTTTGATGGCCTCTGTTTTCGCATCTGTAGGCCTGATTCCGTCTGCAGCAATCTTCCATGAAAATGCACTTTGAACGTTTCAGCCTAAGTCCCACTTTGTCCAGATGACTCAGAACCTCTTCCAGATTGTGCAGGTGCTCGGCGGTGTCACAACCTGTGACTAGGATGTCGTCTTGGAATACCACGGTCCCGGGGATGGATTTCAATAGGCTCTCCATGTTTCTCTGAAATATGGCTGCCGCCAAACGAATGCCAAAAGGGCACCTGTTGTAAATAAACAGTCCTTTGTGCGTGTTGATGCACGTAAATTTCTTTGATGATTCAACCAGTTCCTGTGTTATAGAGGCCGACGTTAGATCCAATTTGTTAAACAATTTTCCCCCGGCTAGCGTTGCAAACAGGTCATCAGCTTTCGGTAGCGGGTACTGATCTTGTTTCGAAACTCGGTTGGTCGTGACCTTGTAGTCTCCACAAATCCTGACCGTGCTGTCGCTCTTTAACACCGGAAAAATGGGGCTGGCCCATTCATTAAATTCGACCGGTGAGCTGATCCCCTCACGTTGTAGCCTGTCCAATTCGAGCTCGACCTTTTCTCTCATCATGTGCAGGACCGCCCTGGCTTTGTGATGGATGGGCCTTGCGTCTGGGCCTGGGTGAATCTGCACCTTGGCTCCCTTGAAGCTGCCAATTCCCGGTTCAAACATTGAGGGAAATTTGCTCAGCACTTGAGCACACAAATCATCATCCGCCGATGACAAAGCTTTGATATCGTACCATTTCCATTTTATTTTCTTGAGCCAACTCCTGCCGAATAACGATGGGCCGTTGCCTGGGATAATCTATAATGGTAGATCATGAACCACTCCCTCGTATGACACTCTTACTGCTGCACTACCAATTACTGGTATGAGCTCTTTGGTGTAGGCACGCAACTTCGCATTTATCGGACTCAGCTTGGGTCTCTTTGCCTTGGTCTCCCACAGCTTTTCGAAAGTCTTCTGGCTCATTATCAATTGCCTCGCACCCATTTCTAATTCCATGAATACTGGCACACCTTTAATTTTACCTCCATCATTATTGGTTGGCTCTTTGTTAGTAAGTTTAGGCTAGACTTTCCACTTCACATCGCCCATCTAAGGCCCATCTATGGCCCAAAATGGACCTTTATCGCCCATTTTGAGCAAAAAGTGGAAACTAGGCCCAAAATATCATTGGAAAAATAGGCCCCCAAGTTTACACTTTGATCGCTGAGATGATCGTCCAAATGATCGCCCACACAAGGCCCATCCCAAGTTTCAGCACATAGCATACACTTCACTGGGCCGATGCAAGGCCCAAAAGAGTGCTCAAAAATAGTTGCTTTTTCAGGACCTTAGAGAGGGAAATGGGCACTACGGATGCCATTTTTAGCCTCTGAGGAAGGGTGGAGAATTGTTCTGAGTTATTTCGAGAGTAAAATTGATGCAAATTGTACTCAGAAATTTGAGACAGGGAATATAAATAGGTATTATCACCTTATTTATGCATATATTGGAATTATTTATTAAATAGCTTTTACATAGTGAAGTTAATTAATGATATTCCGTGGGGAAACAGAATAAACAAACAAATCTGCATGAAGAACTGTACGTTGTAAAACTTATGTAAGTAAGAGAGAAGGTTCAAAAGTTGTAGAATTTTTTAAAAAATTAACAAACAAAGAACTAATGAGCAACACCCTCCCTCCAACCCCCCCATCCCCCGCACCACCCCCCATCCCCCGCACCAACCCCCCATCCCCCACACCAATCAACCCTTCCCTCAAAATCCCCAAAACGTTACAAGAAGAAGAAATTAACATTTTACAGAACAATTGGCCATTTAAGTAATGATAACAAGTGACCATTTCAGTCATAACAACAAGTGACCATTTCAGTCATGACAACAACTGACCATTTCAGTCATGATAACAAGTGACCATTACAGTGATGATAACAAGTGACCATTTCAGTCATGCTAACAAGTGACCATTTTAGTGATGATGTCAAGTGACCATTTCAGTGATGACAACAAGTGACCATTTCAGTCATGACAACAAGTGACCATTCCAGTCATGCTAACAAGTGACCATTTCAGTCATGCTAACAAGTGACCATTTTAGTGATGATGTCAAGTGACCATTTCAGTGATGACAACAAGTGACCATTTCAGTCATAACAACAAGTGACCATTTCAGTGCTGACAACAAGTGACCATTTCAGTGATAACAAGTGACCATTACAGTGATGATAACAAGTGACCATTTCAGTGATGGCAACAAGTGACCATTTCAGTCATAACAACAAGTCACCATTTCAGTGCTGACAACAAGTGACCATTTCAGTGATAACAAGTGACCATTACAGTGATGATAACAAGTGATCATTTCAGTCATGACAACAAGTCACCATTTCAGTGATGATAACAAGTGACCATTACAGTGATGACAAGAAGTCACCATTTCAGTGATGATAACATGTGACCATTTCAGTCATGATAACAAGTGACCATTTCAGTGATGACAACAAGTGACCATTTCAGTCATGACAACAAGTGACAATTTCAGTGCTGAAAACAAGTGACCATTTCAGTGATAACAAGTGACCATTACAGTGATGATAACAAGTGACCATTACAGTGATGGCAACAAGTGACCATTTCAGTCATAACAAGTCACCATTTCAGTGCTGACAACAAGTGACCATTTCAGTGATAACAAGTGACCATTACAATGATGACAACAAGTCACCATTTCAGTGATGATAACAAGTGACCATTACAGTGATGATAACAAGTGACCATTTCAGTCATGACAACAAGTGACCATTTCAGTGATGATAACAAGTGACCATTACAGTGATGACGGATATAAAAGGGGTCGGAGGGTCTGGTAAGGAGGAGGAACTGAGGGAAATCTTTATTAATCGGGAAATTGTGTTGGGGAAATTGATGGGATTGAAGGCCGATAAATCCCCAGGGCCTGATGGACTGCATCCCAGAGTACTTAAGGAGGTGGCCTTGGAAATAGCGGATGCATTGACAGTCATTTTCCAACATTCCATTGACTCTGGATCAGTTCCTATCGAGTGGAGGGTAGCCAATGTAACACCACTTTTTAAAAAAGGAGGGAGAGAGAAAACATGGAATTATAGACCGGTCAGCCTGACCTCAGTAGTGGGTAAAATGATGGAATCAATTATTAAGGATGTCATAGCAGCGCATTTGGAAAATGGTGACATGATAGGTCCAAGTCAGCATGGATTTGTGAAAGGGAAATCATGCTTGACAAATCTTCTGGAATTTTTTGAGGATGTTTCCAGTAAAGTGGACAAAGGAGAACCAGTTGATGTGGTATATTTGGACTTTCAGAAGGCTTTCGACAAGGTCCCACACAAGAGATTAATGTGCAAAGTTAAAGCACATGGGATTGGGGGTAGTGTGCTGACGTGGATTGAGAACTGGTTGGCAGACAGGAAGCAAAGAGTAGGAGTAAATGGGTACTTTTCAGAATGGCAGGCAGTGACTAGTGGGGTACCGCAAGGTTCTGTGCTGGGGCCCCAGCTGCTTACATTGTACATTAATGATTTAGACGAGGGGATTAAATGTAGTATCTCCAAATTTGCGGATGACACTAAGTTGGGTGGCAGTGTGAGCTGCGAGGAGGATGCTATGAGGCTGCAGAGTGACTTGGATAGGTTAGGTGAGTGGGCAAATGCATGGCAGATGAAGTATAATGTGGATAAATGTGAGGTTATCCACTTTGGTGGTAAAAACAGAGAGACAGACTATTATCTGAATGGTGACAGATTAGGAAAAGGGAAGGTGCAACGAGACCTGGGTGTCATGGTACATCAGTCATTGAAGGTTGGCATGCAGGTACAGCAGGCGGTTAAGAAAGCAAATGGCATGTTGGCCTTCATAGCGAGGGGATTTGAGTATAGGGGCAGGGAGGTGTTGCTACAGTTGTACAGGGCCTTGGTGAGGCCACACCTGGAGTATTGTGTACAGTTTTGGTCTCCTAACTTGAGGAAGGACATTCTTGCTATTGAGGGAGTGCAGCGAAGATTCACCAGACTGATTCCCGGGATGGTGGGACTGACCTATCAAGAAAGACTGGATCAACTGGGCTTGTATTCGCTGGAGTTCAGAAGAATGAGAGGGGACCTCATAGAAACATTTAAAATTCTGACGGGTTTAGACAGGTTAGATGCAGGAAGAATGTTCCCAATGTTGGGGAAGTCCAGAACCAGGGGTCACAGTCTAAGGATAAGGGGTAAGCCATTTAGGACCGAGATGAGGAGAAACGTCTTCACCCAGAGAGTGCTGAACCTGTGGAATTCTCTATCACAGAAAGTAGTTGAGGCCAATTCACTAAATATATTCAAAAGGGAGCTAGATGAAGTCCTTACTACTCGGGGGATCAAGGGGTATGGCAAGAAAGCAGGAAGGGGGTACTGAAGTTTCATGTTCAGCCATGAACTCATTGAATGGTTGTGCAGGCTAGAAGGGCTGAATGGCCTGCTCCTGCACCTATTTTCTATGTTTCTATGTTTCTATGACAACAAGTGACCATTTCAGTCATGATAACAAGTGACCATTTCAGTGATGACAACAAGTGACCATTTCAGTCATGACAACAAGTGACCATTTCAGTGCTGACAACAAGTGACCATTTCAGTGATAACAAGTGACCATTTCAGTGATGGCAACAAGTGACCATTTCAGTCATAACAAGTCACCATTTCAGTGCTGACAACAAGTGACCATTTCAGTGATAACAAGTGACCATTACAGTGATGACAACAAGTCACCATTTCAATGATGATAACAAGTGACCATTACAGTGATGATAACAAGTGACCATTACAGTGATGACAACAAGTCACCATTTCAGTGATGATAACATGTGACCATTATAGTGATGATAACAAGTGACCATTTAAGTCATGATAACAAGTGACCATTTCAGTGATGACAACAAGTGACCATTTCAGTCATGACAACAAGTGACCATTTCAGTGCTGACAACAAGTGACCATTTCAGTGATAACAAGTGACCATTACAGTGATGATAACAAGTGACCATTTCAGTGATGGCAACAAGTGACCATTTCAGTCATAACAACAAGTCACCATTTCAGTGCTGACAACAAGTGACCATTTCAGTGATAACAAGTGACCATTACAGTGATGACAACAAGTCACCATTTCAGTGATGATAACAAGTGACCATTACAGTGATGATAACAAGTGACCATTTCAGTGATGATAACAAGTGACCATTACAGTGATGATAACAAGTGACCATTTCAGTCATGACAACAAGTGACCATTTCAGTGATGCCAACAAGTGACCATTTCAGTGATGATAACATGTGACCATTTCAGTCATGCCAACAAGTGACCATTTCAGAAATAATGGAAAGGGAACAGTTAAGTAATGATAACAAGTCAAGTGAACAAGTGAACATTTAACTTTATGCTGGGTTGCGTAAAATTTAGTTATGTTTAAATGTAACCCAATAACATTGCAGATTCTAGTTACTTTTTAGATCATTAAATAATACATAAATATAAATTTCAACTACTCTCGCAGCTGCCAGTAGGCTGTTGCACCGTTTGCGGCACTGGTCCGGTGTGCGTTTCATTGGAGACCGATGTGACTACGTCGGCTATTTCGGACCAATTCCTGCGATATGCACAGGTTGGAGGTTTCCCCTGCCCACCCCGTGTCAGATCCTCTCACCGGGAGCTGACAGCATTTACGAGGGCCTCATTTGCCTCTTCGCTGAAGGGGTTTGGCCCTTCTCTTTCCTGCACCTCCCTCCATTCTTTAAATTTATCTGTAATTTGGATAAGACTTTCTGACCTGCTTCCTTTCCCCTCTCTCTCTCTCTCTCTCTCTCCCAGACCCACCCAGAGCTTCTGAGCATGTGTGAAGACCCTTGACCTCTCAAAATGTGGGAAGAAGCATCAACCTGAAAAAAAAATCAACCTGCACATGCGCAGTAACGTGTTGCTAGGGAAGGTTTTTTTTCATTCACTTCTGTTTTCTTTGGGCGATGAGGAGATTGCCGAGAAATGACAACGCCCATTTGACATCGCTGGGCTAAGGCCGAGTGGAAAATCGCAACAAAAAAAAATGGGCCTTGAGCCGGCGATCAGCACGGTCGATACGTCCCGCATCGCTGGAACAAGGCCCATTTTTTTCGGCCTTAGTCTGAAAGTGGAAAGTCTAGCCCTTTACCTCCATCATTATCAGTTGGCTCTTTGTTAGGAACGCACGTACGCTGTACACTTCCTCCTCGGAGCTCTCAAATGCCTCGGGCTGCATCGCCAGATCCACGCTGAATTGATCATCATCCACATGGTGTGTCGCAGCTCGCTTGCTCTGCTGTGGACACGTCTGCTGAAGATGCCCCGTCTTCGTACACCCTCTGCATACATACTGCCTGAAGCAGCACTGATGGGGTCGGTGATTGCCCCCGCAACACGAACACGATGAGCTCGGATTTGCGTCCAATGGTGGGCTTTGAGCGGCTCCCGTTCTCGCATACGCAGTTGAGTAGGCCCTCGATGGCGAACTTTGAGTGGCCCCCGGTCTTGCAGACGCAGTTGAGTAGGCTCTGTCATGTGTAGCTCTGCCAGCCATCAATACAATTTTGTACACATTACTTGCCGTGGAGTTTCTGTTTTGTCACGATATCTGCTTCATGCTTTTCTGTGTGGACATGCAAGCCTGGGTGATGGTGATGACTTTGCAGAGGTCCGGTATCTCCGCAGCCAGCAGCTTACTTAAGATCGCTTCGTCGTTGACCCTGATCACGAAAAAGTCACGCAGCCTGTCTTCCAACGCAGGCCCAAATTTGCAAGGCCCTGCAAGACGTCTCAGGTCAACAACAAATGCCGCTACGTCCTGGCCTTCTGGATGAACGTGCGTATAGAAGCGATATCGGGATATGAGGATTCCTTCCGTGGGTTTAAGGTGTTCCCAAACTAGAGCACACAGTTCTTTGTAATCCTTTTCTGTAGGAAGAGTGGGTGAGAGCAGATTCTTGATGAGTGCATAGATCGTGGGGCCATGGACGGCGAGAAGAACTGCCCTGCGCTTCTCTGCATCCTTGTCTTTGTTTAGGTTTGCCACAAAATATTGGTCAAGACGATCCGTGAATTCTCTCCAATCCTCTCCCTCACTGAATCTCTCGAGAATTCCAACAGAACTCGATCGTGCTGTACGCACTATACTTTAGCATGGGTTCGTATTTGACTCGTCACCAGTTGTGGTGTATGAAATGATACAATGAACTCCATACTGTGAGCCAGTGACCAGGTGTAACCTGGTCAGTCTTTATTGGCTTCCAGAAGTGAAGATACAAAGGTGAAGTTCAGGTTATATACCGGACCCAGCACGAGTGTACCTATGACCCTAGGACCTCCGACGGTAGTGCCCCCTGTTGATGGACAGACCTTATATACATACATTACAGTTGCTTTATAAAGAATTGCTTTTTCTAACAGTTTATAAATGAAAAAAGGTATAAGGTTGAACCTCATTAACATAGCCTTGTGATGTCTGGCCAAAACAAGTGCTTTTCTCCAGAGATTGGTCTTGAGGTTTAATGGAGCTTCAGCCAGGACACTTCTTGTGGCCGGTTTGGAATCATAGCATTTGCGACAGTGATACTCCTCAGGTCGGGGCTTCAAAAAGAGCTGGAGCATGCCACTGAAGGTTCCAGCACGAGCTGATGCGGTGGGTGATGTCATCAGGACCCAGGTCTCCGCAGAAACATCGGCTGGGCTCTGCTACAGCAGAGGAGTGGGAAGGTCATGGCGGACTTGCGTTGAGGGATCATGGCTAAGATTTGAAGGGTGATCGTGGCGGAGGTTTGGCGAATGTTTGGTGCGGAGGTGTGGTGGGAGATCGTGGCAGAGGTGTGGCGAGTGTTTATGTGGCGGAGGTGCGGCGGATGAGGGTACGGGGCCCAGAAGAGCCGAGGGCCCAGGGGCAGCATGGCCCAGCCCACACTGTGATATGTGTGTGCGCACTAGGTCTGTGCAGCAGAGCAGGTCTCCAATCGTCTTGGTTAACCCTTGCCACTGGATAAAGGCCTAGCTCTGTCGAGCCTGTGTGGTGGCTGATGTGCAACGGTCAACACACGTTAAAAAAATCCACGCACAGGCATCTTGCACCCACTCAACTGGAGTTCAGGACTGGAACATCGGGTCCTTTATTGAAACATCTGTGAACTCTCGTGGAGGCAAGTCATCCTCGTCGAGGGACCGCCTACGATGATGACTTCCTTTAGTAAGATTGTAGAACAGAACAATAGGATTTTCTGTTGATGGTGCTGTACATTACGTCTTGATAAATTAGACATAATTGATATTTGTCAATAATCCTTCAATTTAATCCTTCTCACACATTAATGAAACAGGACACATTAGCAGTCCGTGTCAAGGCTGAAAATTGATATTGATTCAAAAAACCCAAAGACCCCAGACCTGATAAGACCATTCACAAAATGAACACTATGGGCCCAAGTTTCGAGCTGCGCCTAGAACGGCGCAGTCCCGACCTGGACGCCCGCTTTTCACGCCACGAAGTGCACCTAAAAAAATCGTCCATATTCTCCACCTCCCTGCAGGTCCTCTGGCCCTCAGCGCGGCGCAGCACGAGCTGTAGGGGCGGAGCCAGGTCCCTGCGCCAAAAACAGTGCTGGGACCTCTGCACATGCGCGCTACAGTGGGCAGTGCAGTAGCTCCAGGCGCCCGAAACTGTGTGGGAGGGGCCCGAAGCACGCAGCCCCTAGCCCTGGCCGAATGGCCTCACTGGGGCTGCTTGAATAAGGCTCCTCCCACAGCCAGCTCCTGCTTCCCCCCCCCGACCAGACCCGACACCCGCTCCCCCCCCCCCCACCCCCCGCCTCCGGACCCGACCCGTTCCCCCGCCCCCCCGACTGGACCCGACCTGACCCGTGCTCCTGCTCCCCCGCCCCCCACACCCCCCGACTGGATCCGACCTGACCTCCCCCTCCCCGACCTGACCTCCCCCTCCCCGACCTGACCTCCCCCTCCCTCGCCCTCCCTCCCTCCCCTCTGTCTCCCTCCCTCCCTCTCTCTCCCTCCCTCCCCTCTCTCTCCCTCCCTCCCTCCCCTCTCTCTCCCTCCCTCCCTCCCCTCTCTCTCCCTCCCTCCCTCCCTCTCTCTCCCTCCCTCCCTCCCCTCCCTCTCCCTCCCTCCCTCCCCTCTCTCTCCCTCCCTCCCTCCCCTCTCTCTCCCTCCCTCCTCTCTCTCTCCCTCCCTCCCTCCCTCCCCTCTCTCTCTCTCTCCCTCTCTCCCCCCCCTCTCTCTCCACCCCCCTCTCTCTCTCTCTCCCCCCCCTCTCTCTCTCCCCCCTCTCTCTCTCTCCCTCCACCCTCATCTCTCTCTCCTCCCTGCCCCCACCCTCTCTCCCTCCCCCCACCCTCCTCTCCCTCC